>NC_082692.2:20725657-21020657 GCF_949987515.2 Delphinus delphis | reverse complement strand
ATATTGCAATACTTCAAAAATCCCTATTTTTGCTGGAGCAGGAGATTTATCCTCAATAAATAATCTGACAAAGTTGTTCCTTACAGGTACCATATGTCTTCAGACATTTAGTCTAGTGCCTGGAATATAGTAAGGGCTCAACAAATGTCAGCAGCTATTGTAATCCTCATTTTAAAATTCAAGAATGAGGATCTATCAAAATGTTCTACAGGGAACCCCATCTTCTGTCTCTCTGTAAAGCTAAAAATATTTTAAAGCAGTAGATAGAATATTTTTGAATAAAATAGGAAATTAGAAAATATTTCTGAGAATCAGATCCACTTCACTGCATGGGGCCTTTTCTCACAAGAGGAAAAACAACTTTATCTGATACTCTATGGATAATGTTTAAAAACATTTGCAAAGACCACCTCCAAAGCAAGAACATAACCCCAGGATCTCCACTTTTCTGAAACTACACAACCATTATCACAATCTTATCTGTATGTGTATGCATGTGGTTGTATTAATGTGCAAGTAGAAGATTTTGTTTTTCATCAACAGCTTCATTCCATGAACAGAAGAAGGACAGGACATGATTGATAAACCACAGCTTATGTGTGATGGATTGAAAATTATCTCCAGCCCAGATCTCTCTTCTGGGCTCCAGAATTGGACACAATTGTCCTAGTTATTTCTTTTTGCATGTCAATGGGCATCTCAAAAGCAATACATCCCCAAACGAATGCTCTATCCTTTCCCCCAAAACTTGAAACTCCTCCAACAACCCAAATTTTTGACAGGAGCACCCAGGTACCAAACCCAAAGACTCAGAAGTCCCCTTATCCATCCTCTCTCTGATTTTCTCTCCGCAGCCCACAGGTTACCAGGTCTTTGGTTCAACCTCCTAATTTTTTCTCAGATCTGGTTCTTCCTCCCAACCGTCAGACCCACTTTCTTAGATAGGGTTCTAACAGTTTCTCATAGGAGTTACTGCAACGACTTCTTGGAAGTCTTTTGGCCTCCGGTCCCTTGTCCCTGAACAGATTCATTCATTTCTTCATTGTTTCAAAATTTTTATTCTGGGCACAATCGCATGCCAGACACTTGGCTAGGTGCTGCTCACTCAGTGGAGAGCAAGAAAAGTGTGGCCACTCTTCTGAGGGGTTTCTAGAATAAACAATTACAGAAGTAAACACTTACCATTGAGTATGACAAGTGAGAGGTCCACTGTGCCGTCGTAGCCCACAGGAAGAGTGTAGATCCCAGTCATGAATATCTTAGGTGGCTGCCTGGAGAGAGTCACTCATTAGACTCCAAGTTTCACAAAGAAATATTCCTGTTATACCTTTATTACTTCTGAATGGGCAAATGGACACTCAGTAAATATATGTGGAATGAATCATATTTAAACTCAGATCTGAAGGATGTGTGGGAGTGAGCCAGATTGGAGAGGGGAGCGGTGGTCTAGACTTAAACCTCATAGAATAGGGGAGAAATGGAAGAAAGTGCTGCCTGGCTGGAACGTTGCTTTTTGGAGGCGTACAGAGAGGGGCAGCAACGAGAGATAACACGAGAGACGTAGTTTAGGGCAGATTACGTAGGTAGGGCTATGTCAGCACTAACTGCTGTGTTCATCTGAGAACGCAAATCAGATTGGGTCCCTTCCCTCCTTTAAAGTCTTTAAAATTACTCTGTAGCCGGCGGGGAAGATCACAGATGGCATAGGAGGCCCTCATCACGGGCATCTATCTAACCTTCTCAGCTCTCTTTCTGGCCACTCTGTCAAGGTAGCCTGGACTCCTGAAGCATAAAGGATCTGCCCTTCCTCACAGGGTGCTGATTTCTTGCTGCTGACCCTCTGTTTTGTCTTCTAGGAGCCCTGTGCTCTTCCATCAGAGCTTTTCTTTAAACAGGACAGCTTCTGTCAAGCTTTTTTTTTTAAAAAATTAAACTTTTATTATAAAAATTTTCAAACATTTAAAAAAATTGAAAGAATAGGGAATTATGTGTATAGCCACCACCCAGATTCAATAATTGTTAACATTTTGCCCTCTTAGTCTTATCTGCCTTTTTCTGCTGAATCATACGAAATTCATTTGAAGACATCATACCCTATACACATAAACATGTATCATCTAAACATGTCTCATATAACCACAATACCATTATCATAAATAAAAAAATCTAGCAATTCTTTATAAAAACATCTCATACCCTGTCCTTATTTCAATTTCTTTAATATGTCTTTTGGAGCCAGTTTCTCTTACCCGGATCCCACCAAAGTTCATTCACTGTTTTGGGTTGTAATGTTTCCTTAGTTCCCTTTAGTTTAGAACAGGTTTCCAGCTTTCTGTTGATGTTGTTATTGTTTTGACATTGACTTTTTAAAAAGTCCAAGCCTCTTCTAGAATGTCCCACATTCTGAATTTGTCTCACTGACTCCTCATGGCAACTTTTAGTTTATTCCTCTAAACTAGAAGTTAAATCTAAATGATTGGTTAGAACCCTTTGATGGCTTACATTAGATTCAGGTTAAAAATTGTGGGCTTGACACTGTGCACTTTATAAAGTACTTCACATCAGGAGGCACTTGTCAGGACACCCCACTAATGGTGAAGATAAAGTAGTGCCCCCAGGGCTCTTTCTTTTTCTCTTTGCAACTAGCAAATAATCTTGGGGTGATACCTGACTACACACATATTGTTTCCCAATAACCTATTCCTAAGGGTTTTAAGATCATTAATGCTCTTTTCCTGGGTCTATTATTTCTCTAAGGATTACAGATGGTGAACCTTCTACCATTTTCCTGCATTTGTTAGAAGGCAGTTTGGCAAATTTGTTGACGTTTTTCTTGCCTTTCCCTGCAGCCCGGACTTCCCTCGGGGTTCTATGGCAGCTTCACATTTCCCCTGTTGTAACAGTCTTAGAACGCAGGTAGTACAAAATTCTATGTATAAAGCAAATAAGCTACAAAGATATGTTGTACAGCACAGGTAATATAGTCAATATTTTATACTTTAAATGGAGTATAACCTATAACAATTTTTAATCACTATGTTGTACACCTGAAACTAATATAATACTGTAAATCAACTATAACTCAACAACAAAAAATATGTACATTCAAAATATAAAGTAAGCTGATGGACTAAGTGTCCAATGGAGAAATCTCGTTGTAAAGATAACTAAATCAACCCCATCTCCAAGGAAGCAAACGGCACCTGCAAAAAAAAAAAAAAAAAAAAAAAAAAAAAAAAAAAAAAAAAAAAAAAAAGAAAAAAAAAGAAAAAAGAAAAGGAAAAAAAAGGACGCAGGTAGTTGGCGCTAAATCATGAAAGGCTGTGTCTGAGGTATTTGCACCATCGTCGAGTGGGCTGGAAGAACCTGAGAGACGTCATGCAGCTATAAGGTCCAGAATGGTTTTCACACTCGAGTGTGTATAGGACTCAGTTTTGGGTAGTTGGTTAAAACACAGATTCCTGAGCCCCACTCCCCAAATTCTAATTTTGTAGTTCAAGCGTAGTGCTGAGACGGAACTGGGACTGGCTGGGAAACCTTGCATTTCTAAGAAGCTCCCGGATGTTGCCACTGGTCCGCAGACCAAATTTTGCTGAGAGCAGACCGGGAGAACCGAGAACCGACTGTTTGGTGGATACTGTGGAGACAGAGATAAGCAGACACTGGATGGGTAAAAAGAAACAAAAACAAAGGAAAGGGTGTGGAGCGGAGGTACATGGAGTATAAAACTATCAAGATTTCTGATTACCGACTTTAAGAAAATTGTGTTATTAAGAATGATCACCATGCATGTCCTCAGGTATAACTGAGAAAATTGTTTTATTAAGAATTATAACCATGCAGGAGATTTCTGATTACCGGCTTTAACTAAGAAAATTGTTTTATTTAGAATGACCACCATGCATGCCCTCAGGTAGTTTCTGAGTAGTAATAGGTTAACCCCATAGCAACCACGAAGGGATTCGAACCCTCAATTTTCTGATCCGAAGTCAGACGCCTTATCCATTAGGCCACGTGGTCTTGCAGCAGTAATGGTGCTCTGGGTAATTTGTGCAAAGAAAATAATCTCAACTATAATTGTAACACTGAAATTATTATTGCAAACGAAAGCATTTCCAACGCCTCAAAAATCTTACAGTCTAGCTGGGGAAACAAATTGAACCTAACGGTCAAAAGTACGGCAAAGTTACAACCGACGTAACTACCAAGAAGTTATAACTAATAATAACAAATAATAGAGTGCTTTATTAGTGCTTTATCTTCTTTCAGTTCCTCAGTTTACCTTTTGATGGAAATCAGGGAGAAAGGCCACAGCAGGGAAGGAGCGCTTGAGCTGAGAGCTGAAGGAGAGGAAAAGACAGAGCCCGATTGCTTTACATACTCAGGGAACCACCGCTGCTTGGCGGTGCTTTCAGGTAAAGATTGTGGATGAAAGGCAAGAATTCACTTTTGTGCACTCCAGAAATCCCACTCAAAACAACTCTAAAACGTAAATTCAAATTGAACCAAAAGTTCGGGAGAGGAGATAATAGCAACAAAATTATGTAATCTGGAGAGCCGATTGAAGCGTGATAGCTGACTTGTCAGACCCGAGAAAGCTGAATCCTAAAGAGGTCGTGTAGGAAAAGCGAAGGGGCTATGAGATTTACACCACAGAACCTCCATCCTCACACTCCATGCCAGGCTCACGAACTGTCAGCAGTAGCTTCACCTGGGAACTGCCTGTTAGGAGCTGAATTGTGTCCTCGTGTCTCCCCCCCTACCCCAAATATGTCGAAGTTCTAACTCCCAGTACCTCAGAGTGTGACTTTGTTTGGAGATAGGGCTTTTAAAAAGGTAATTAAAGTAAAATGAGGTCATATGGGTGGACCCTGATACAATGACTGGTGTCCTTATCAAAAAAAGAACAGGACACAGACACACAGAGGAAAGACCACGTGAAGATGCAGGGAGAAGACCGCCATCTACAAACCTGTTGACAGGGTTGTTCTCGGACTTCTAGCCTCTAGAACTGTGAGAAAATAAACTTGTTGCTTAAGCCACTCAATCTGGGGTCCTTTGCTAGGGCAGCAAACTAATACCATATTGCCCCTCCACCATCCTGGAAGAAGACTGAAAGTTAATCTTTCTTTTTTTTTTGAGTGAGCAAAGTTTCGGGTGGCTAGGCTGGGGCAGTATTCTCAAACTTTTCCCTGCATCACAATCAGGGAGGACTTGTTAAAACACAGAGTGCTGGGGTCTGCCTCCAGAGTTTCTGATTCTGTAGGCCTGGGGTTTGGCCGAGGACTTGTATTGCTAACAAGTTCCCGACTGATGCACGTTTTAAGAATCACTGGCTGGAGGAAGATCTATGAGCATAGGGCTGGTAGAAAATGGCAAGATCTCAGTAAATATTAGCGATTTGCTTCGAGTTGTTGTGAAGCGAATGGCACGTGTACACTGTAGAGACCCGAAGGCCCACGAAATCCCACTGAGAAGTGAGAGTTTCGGGAAGACATGCCATCTACGCTAGGCTTTGAGGATAAAGCAGCTTTTCACCAGGTTGAGAATGAGGTCAGGCGAGCGCTGAGAAACGAGGGGAGGAGGAGTGGGGGGCGAGGCCTGACACCGCAGGGCAGGGCAAGGCTGGTAGTCTTTTTTCAGAAGAGGAGAAGTCTAGTGAATTTATAGGAAAAGTGGTAGTTCGAACATCGTGGCAATTCTTACTCCTGTTTCATTGCGGATCTAAACTCAGTACGTACACAGTTTTTCTCAAAACAGGAAAATTCCGACAAGTGGAAAGATCGAACGCGAGAAACCACTGAGTTTCCCCTACATGGAGCACTTGGGCTTTTTGGATTAATATTTAATCTGGTTAATCCCTTATCTTTTTCCACCAAGCATTAGCGAAGCTATGAATAGTGGCGAGAAAAATGATCAAATCTACCAATAAAAAGGAATAAACCTTTAGAACCTGGGGCGAGGAGAAAGCATTTTAAAAATTCTAATGTAGAAGAAAGGCTACTTATCTCTGTGACCTCGTGGCGCAACGGTAGCGCATCTGACTCCAGATCAGAAGGTTGCGTGTTCAAATCACGTCGGGGTCAGGATCTTGGGTTGTCTTTTGGGTAGGGGGAGAAATGAAGAGCATGCAGCTTCATTCCTCTTGGGCATGTGTAGTCGGCCTTGAGACCAGTTAAGGCTTCCAAGCCCAAGATGAGATAAAGAAGACAGAGTAGCTGCTCTGACAGAGTTTCAGTGGCATACGTTTGCCCTTAACTTGCCATTGGAATTCTAGAACGAGGACGAATTCCCCTAATGGGCAACTTTCTTTAACCGATTTAATTTAAACACTCTCCTTTTTGGCACCAGAGAATGCATAGTCTTCTGGTTTCCCTATCTTCTATGATTGTTTCTTTCTGCGTCTTTAACTGCTGAGGACCACTAAGGCCCTAAAATGTTGGCGTTTTCCCAGGCTCACCCTCGGCGCTCTTTTGCCTCCTGACTGTTCCTTTGCCTATCTGTCTACAACAAGTCGTGCGTTTTTCTCAGATTCATTGCCCGCCACTACCCCGCTGAGCCTGGAACCTGGAACCATCCTGGACACTTCTTCTTCTTCTCCTCCTCCCCCTCCCCCTCCCTCCTCCCTGCCCTCCCCGTCCCTCCCCCTCCCTCCCTCCTCCTCCCTCCCCCTCCCTCCTCCTCCCCCCACCCCGCTCCTCCTTTTCCCAATCCGATCAGGGAGTTGGGAGTTTTACCTCCTAAAGTGTTATATCCCATGTATCCTCTTCTCTTCGTTACCACATGGCCTCCTTCCTTCCATCATACGTCTTGCCCGGGTATTGACATGAACCTCTTTAGTCTTCTTCCCAGACCTCCTCTTTCTCAGTTAGATCAGTGTCCTTATTACACTTTTTTTAAAAAATGCAAATCTTATCCTGACATTCCCCAGCTTAAAACAAAATAATAAGCAACCGTTCTGATTAACCCTGTCACAGAGGTCTTCTTTCAGTTCCTCAAATGGTGTTGCTCCGTCCCAGGGCAGGGCCTCACTTTCTTTTCCTCTGATAGTGTTAAAGAGAAATTGCACTGAACACTTGTTAAAAAGGATCTGACAGCTTTTTATTCAAGCTAGGCTAGTAAGAGACTCCAGTACACAACTGAACTCAGCTCCGAATAATAGCAAGGATAGCTGGGGATTTATAGCAAGTGGGCAGGGTGAGGGGGGTCAGAGGATGGAAAGTTACAAACAGGAGCTTGATTAGTTATCAAGGGTAGAGGGAGTCTCAATAAACTGGCTTAGCAGGATTCTTGCTAAAATTGGACTCAGTAGGCCAAGGTTAAGGCCTAGCAGAGAGGAGGGCTCAGAGGAGCCTGAGTAAAGTTTGGTCAAAGAGGCAGTCCTTGTCAATGGCATGTCATAAGGCCTCCTTCTTATTACTAAGTTGGCCACTGGAGAGCCTCAGGGCCAGGATCAAGGTGATCTGAACTGTGGCTATGAGCATTCCAGTCTTGAAAAGTTATAAACTCCCTTCTATATTAATAAATTGTATTCTGATTTGTAACATCAGGATCCTGTGAGTCTTACTAGTGAGAATCAGTTTCTAGGGCCTAATTCCCTTCAGGTGGTAATTTCACTGAGTTTGCTCTACCAGTAAATCTGAGGTCCAAACCTTACAACAGGTGGTCACAAGGTAGTAATCAGGTCTGGATGACTGATTTTCATAAATGACATTTTTACTCTATCTCACACATGGATTTCCCAATTTTAGATTTTCTATATGCTCTTCTCTTTTCACTAGATTTATCTTGAGCCAAGCATTTGAGTCTCATTCTCCACCTCGACCCCCAGCATATCATCTAGTTAGAGTATCTGACATACTTATATATTATAACCATATTTATTGACTCCAATATTTATTTGATAAGGGCATGTTATATTCTCATCTGTTTCGATGTAGAAGCCAACATATCATTTCCATAAAATGCCAAGTTTAGTTATATCTCTCATACTGTTCAGTTATGTATTATTCTGTTGCTAGGATTTGTTGAAACCTAATTTATGGCCCAAATTCTTCCTTTAAGAGCAACATTAATAACCTCCTAATTTGCTAAAAGTCTTTCTGCAATTCTTTCCCTTCAAAGCATCCTAATCACAGCTGCCAAATAAATACTACAACTTCTTTATTCTGAAGAAGAGGTGAAGAGATAGAAACTAGAGTGAAAAACCTCCTGGCTTTCACATGCTTTATAATCCAGGCTATCAGAGTCCATTACTTTCCTAAAGCCCAAACTCAAGACTCATTTCAGTAGATTATTTTCATTGATCGTCAGTGGTTTTCTCTTGTGGTTTTTTCTCCGAACGAACTGAAAAGTCCTGAAAAACAGAGATGATAACTCTTATTTATTTCCAGGCCCCTTTTGGCTTTTTGTTCCAAAGGGCCACAGCGACCTCGGCAACTGGTGGTCATCCTCTCCAGAGGCAAGTAAGGAGAAGGAATTGGGAGAATTATATTTTTCCTTTATTACTTTCTTTGTTATCCTGCTTCCGTTGACAATACCCTCCATGCCAAACTTGTGTCTCCATAAACAGAAGGACAATAGAAGGTCTTTTTTCCAAAATGAAGTAACTTGGTGTTTCAAACTTGAATTGAGCACTTTGGCCTAGTAATTAACCGAACTTGCTTGCATCCTAAATGAGAGATTTTCAGAAAGTGTTTTCATTAAAGATATAAATTGAGGGAGGGATGGAGAAAGATATTTTTATATGTCGGGTATTTATAGGTGTTTTTCATTTTCAAAAGCCTCCAAGAGTCACATATCAGCAGTTTCAGCTTCCTTCTAGTTCACAGGTTTTCCTAGAAAATTTAGATATCGTCTTTTATTTAACTGGATTTAAGAAAATCCTAGGGAAAAGAACATACATCTTCACTCTTTCACTAACGATTTAGGGACAATATAACTATAACTATATGAAGCCAAGTAAAAAAAGATTAACAGATAGGGCATTGGTGGTTCAGTGGTAGAATTCTCGCCTGCCACGCGGGAGGCCCGGGTTCGATTCCCGGCCAATGCAACTCTCCTTTTCCCCCGGCTGCGGAGTAAAATATTTTCACTGAAAAACAACAAACATTTTAAGATAATTATGCTTCTGGTATCCGAGTGTGGCTGAGAGAAGCAAAAGTTAATCCTCCTTGTACAATTTCACCTTTATAAATTGTACCCGTTGGCGTGCATTTGGTTTTCCAATAACCTGGAAAGTCATCTTGTCCGAGCTCAAGGAAACTCCTACCTCAATTGATAGAAGTCTTTCGAAGGTGAATTCTAAGTCAGTAATATTTGGAGGTGGAGCGTAGCCACGTGTGGACATAAATATAGTATTCCTACTCTTACAGCCATAGGAAGATATTCACAATCTCTTAGAGCCAAGAAAGTGCCAAAATTTATCCCCTTGAAATATGACTTGAAAAACACGTCGCGGCATGTTAGCAGAGTGGCGCAGCGGAAGCGTGCTGGGCCCATAACCCAGAGGTCGATGGATCGAAACCATCCTCTGCTAGCATCGGCGATTTTCTTGATTGAAACTTGATTTTAGAAAGAAAGGGATTGAATAAAGATTACAAGAGACCATCAGATCGAGCTTGTGGGACAGTTCGGGATGTGTAAGAATCCCCAAAGTGGTTGGTTAAAAATACATATTTCCCGTTTTTGACAGAGATAAATCTTATTCATTATGTCTGGTAACTTGATCTCTCAGATTTGGAGACCACTACACCTCTTAGGGATTGGAATGTGACCTTGGTAAGGTGTTTGGTATCTTGTAAGTCAGACAAGTGTTACAATTTGTAATTACGTTTGTAACCAATATCTCAATCTGCTGAGCTTTTTACCATTATGACAGGCATTCCAGAACTGTTGTCGAAATTAAAGAACGTTTGTAAGAGGAAAGATATTATTCCTCATGGGAATATATCTAGACAATTCAGTCAGTTATGTAGTCGTGGCCGAGTGGTTAAGGCGATGGACTTGAAATCCATTGGGGTCTCCCCGCGCAGGTTCGAATCCTGCCGGCTACGGAGTTTTGTTTTCCCTCCAGGTCGAAATACTTGCTGTACCAGCTACAGAAACGGTGAAACAACACGGAATATACTGTTTTACTGATTATTATTATCTTTCTCCATAAAACTGGAAGCAGGTAGTTCTAGTCCTTTAGTATAACTGTATGTAGAGAAAATCTTTGAAAATTACTTTGGTAAACGCTAGGGATTTCTGAGACCATCATAAATATGCTGAAAAAATGCTCAGGCTTTAGTTCATTTTGCATTGCTATCTCCTTATCTGAAATTCAGCTCAGGTCTGACTTCCGAACCTCGCCTGCCTCTATTTTTTCGATGTTCTTCCAATAATTTGGGTATATCCAGTGCATCACTATTCCACTCGTGAGTACTTTGATGTTTGGGAATCAGTATCTCAAACAGAAATTTCCAATATTTCCTCCTTCTGGAGCCCTCTTATCATTCCACTTAGGAGGCCAGACTGTAGGGAGGAAGTGCCAGTTACAGAATTTTCAAAACTGTTTTCTGATTTGGGCTTAATTTCAAAACAACAACAACAACAACAAAACTGTTTTGCTCGCAAAAACTCTAATACATAAACATACAGTATATGCAACATAAATAAGAGTAAATATAACAAAAATTCATCTTGTATTAAACTTGCAGTCGATCCATTAGGAAATGCGGATAAGCAAAAAGAAGGATGTAAAAATACTCAAAAAGGAAAAAGTTTTTTCTTATTCCCGAAATTACCAGTAATTTCCTATCTTATCTTGGACTTGTTTTTTCTTGTTGCGTTTTCTATATTCACATATGTCCTAAGGGATTTTTAAGTGTTGACACCATATGTAGACAAACGTTCATGGCCCAGGTTAGAAATTCAGTAAAGGCACAGTTTTGATTTTGCAAGGAACGCCGATCCTCAAACCCTCCGGGGGCCCTGAGAAAAAATTCCAAGCAGAGTGAGCTCTGCTAGGCTTTTCGCATTGTGGAGCACTGAAGGTGAGGCTTTCGCTCATCTAAGACAAATCTTTCCAATGAAGCGCATACGACGCACAGCAGACACGTTCCTAAAAGCGTGGGGCGAGAAAATAGCAGGGGCCCCATGGTGTAATGGTTAGCACTCTGGACTTTGAATCCAGCGATCCGAGTTCAAATCTCGGTGGGACCTGTTAGTCTTTTAGTGTCTTCCCTCCTCGTCTCTTAAATCACCGTGGTACCTCGAGGAGGCTAGACACCTAAGCACTTGCGCAAGATACCCCATCCCCTTCAGCAAGGAGACACTGTCCTGCAAAACAGCTTTCCTTACCCTTGCCTCTGGGATTCCACATCTGTCCTCTCTTGCTCCTCCTCCTTCTCTAAGCCACAGAATCTCCTCCGATCCTCGTCATTTAGATTACCCCCTGGGTGACTATTCACGTTTTCCACCCCTGATCTCAGTCCTGGGTTCAAGTTCCATCAGTTTCTAACACGAACTGGGTCCTGAGAAGTTCGTAGTGCCTGTGAACCCTGAACCCTGGTCGTCGCGTTTCACTTGGAGCTTCTGCTGATTGGCATACAGCAGATTCTCTATGAATATTTTTTAAATGAAAACGATAGTCCATAAAAACCCTGAATGGAATGACAGACTCTTCAATAAATATTCATAAATCCCCCAGCAAGTGGTGGTCCCATGGTGTAATGGTCAGCACTCTGGACTTTGAATCCAGCGATCCGAGTTCAAATCTCGGTGGGACCTACTTTTGTTTTGGTCGCCAGCCTATTTCCTCCGTGTTTCCCTCAAGTCGATAATGTACACTGGTTTCTGGGCATAACCTTCCCACTCAGGCTTCCTTCTTCCGAGGAGCCCCTTGGAACACCATTCACTCTCTCGACAACTACTCTTGCCTGGGTTCCTGAAGACAGTCAGATCCTAAGTAATTTGCATGCTCAGGGTCTTAACACTTCATGTCTCAGAGGCCCCTCTCGCAAATCTTCTCTTCTCTGAAGCCTCCTCAAAACGTATCAGCCTAATGTAGGAATATATATCTATATAAATTATATATATAATATGTATGTTATATATAATAATATATAACATATAATATATAACAATATATATAATTTATATGTAATATATATAATTTGTATATATATATTATATATATATATAAATTGCAGTAGCAAGTACAAAGTTCCTCATGTAAGGACCCCACGGTTAGCACTCTGGGCTCTGAATCTAGCAGTTTGAGTCCAAATCTCTTTGGGACCTCAGCAACATCTTAGCAATTTTCCCCCTATGGTTCTCCTAAATCGTTAGCCAGATGTACATATCTAGCTGTAGGCGCTGCTAGTTACTTCCAAGTCAACAACCAAAGCAACATAGAACCACTGGCCGAGAGAAGATTGTCTCTGATTACCTTCCTCCGGAATTCTAGCCCTACTTCCCCTTACACCTGATGGCCCTTTTTGCCTTTTGCCCAGAGTTCCTCAGATTCTGCTAAATTAGAATCCTGGTTCCAATGATTAGGTGTTCATGTTTTACAGTCCCTCTAACTCAGGTCCTTCCTTTCCTGGAGCCTACTTAAAGTGCTCCATCGGCTTCCAAACACTAACACTGTCCTGAGAAATTTCCTGCTACACAGCAGTACCCTTGTTGAGTACATCTTAGAGTTGTACCCATGAGAGGCTCTGTTCAAACTCCACAAGCTTATGTGTTGCCTACTTTATTTTGAAGATAAACTGACCTGTTAGGAGTACACATCAGTCTTTTGGTAGAGACCTAACTTCAAGGGCCTCATGATGTAATGGTTAGCGCCTGGACTTCAAATCTCAGTGGACTTGTCTCAGTTTTGGTGACCTTGCCCTCACATTTTCCCTAACCAGGAGTACACTCTGATGTATAGACACTCCCTTAAACTTGCATTTCTTCTCTCCCATCAACGTCCAACTCCTTGCTCTTTCCTCTGGCTACTGAAAATTTCCCTCTCCCCATCACCCTCACCTCCCCCCTAAAATCTCTCCTCTTGATGCTTTTTGCTTTGCCTGGTGCCGGCCTAAAGTCAATCAGATCCCTATAAGTCAATTATGTGCTTGGGTGATTAAGAGTTCATATGTCACAGGCCCCACCTGTGACTTTTTTCTCCTCTGGAACTCAGGCAAATGCTCTGTAGGCTGCAGAACTCTGAACACAGACCTGAAAATATCCAAACCATAGAGTGAGACCCTAGCTGTCATAGTCATCTGAGAGCCTCCACTGTGCCCTTAGAGGAGGCTCTCTCTTAATATTCCTTAGATTGAATCTATGCTGAAACATTTTAAAGATCAACAGACCAGATGCATTAGTATACGTCTTAACCTTGAAGGTTTGTTATACCAAGGTCCCATGGTGTGATGGCTAACCCTCTGGTCTCTGAATACAGCAGTCCCAGCTGTCAGTGGGACTCTAAATTCTTTCTGTTGACTCTCTCCACAGTTTGAACATGTATCCTTCAGTGCTCTGTGACAGCAAAACAAGAGCCCCCATGAATGCCTCTGGTTTCTAAAAATTGTTTCAGAAAAAGCCCTGCAAGCTTCCTTCCACCTATTAAGCCCCAGTCATATCAATGCCTTAGAACCTGTCTTAGCTTCCTATTGCTGCTGTAGCAAATTACCACAAATTTAGTGACTTAAAACAACACAGATTTACTCTCTTACAGTTCTGAAGTTCAAAAGATTACAAGTCAAGTTGTCAGCATGGCTGTGTTCCCTCTGGAGACTTCAGGGAAGAATGTTTCCTCGCTTTTTTTCACCTAGTGGCCTCTTCCTTGTATTGCCTCTTGCTTCTGCAGTCATGTTTCCTACTAATGAATATGATCCTCCTTTAGGTTCACTTAGATAATCCTGGATAACCTTCCATCTCGAAATCCTCAATTTAACCATATCTGCAAAATCACTTTTACCATGTAAGGCAACATATTTTTAGATTCCACATATAAGTGACATCATATAGTATTTGTCTTTCTCTGTATGACTTACCTCTTTTAGCATAATGCCCTCAAGGTCCATGTTGTTGTGAATGGCAGGGGTTTCCTTCATTCTCATGGCTGAATAATATTCCTTTGTGTATATATACAACCACATTTTCTTTATCTATTCATCTGTTGACAGACACAATTTCTTTCCATATCTTGGCTATTGTGAAAAATGCTGCAATAAACATGGGAGTGCAGATATCTTTTTAGTATCCTGTTTTCATTTCTTTTGGATAAATACCTAGAACTGGGATTGCTGGATCATACAGTAGATCTATTTTTAATTTTTTGAGGATCCTTCATGCTATTTTCCTCAGTGGCTGAACCTCAGTCCCTTCTTTATTTTTTCTTCCTTTATCAAAGCAAGAGGGCCATTTATAGGGAGAAAAGACATTATCTTCACTAATAATAATAAAAAAAGCTAAATAATAATATAATTTGGCAAATAGAACGCTGCTGAGTAAAGAAATACAATTTTCAATCAAAACCCCCCGCACAGGTGACGAGGTGGCCGAGTGGTTAAGGCGATGGACTGCTAATCCATTGTGCTCTGCACGCGTGGGTTCGAATCCCATCCTCGTCGTTTGGTTTCCCCGCTTTACTGTGGGACTGTGGTTTTAGTACCTTGTAAAGAAGGTATTTCCCCAAAACGTGTCGGTAGATGCTCTGTTAGAGACGCACTGAGGTGACGAGTAACTTCCAATAACGCTACTTTTAGCCCCTTTTATAGAGAGATTAGAATTTGAGTCACGTCACGTGGATGACAGTCAAAAATCAAACTCTGCTGCCTCCGGTCAGACACAGGTGTGCTCACGTATTCCCCAGCTTCTCCACCGTTGTCAAAAACTGATTTCTGGCCCTCTGACTTCCGTTACGCTTGTTGACCCCCTCCCCACCCAGCCCATCTTCCTGCCTGCGTTCCTAACACTGGTAGCAAATTACAAGCAACTAGGGAGTTTTCTCAAGATGTCCACCTTTCCTCCACCCCTCGGCACAGTTGAATCAGTATCTCCGAGGGTGACGTCCAGGCGTGGCTGCAGGGGCCACAGGTGATTCTAATGGGTTTCTTGGGCTGAGAACCACTGGCCATTCGCTTCTCTTCACTCCCTGCTCCCACCCGCTCCCCAGCTTTGGTTCCCTGTCTCGGCAGTTTTTGTTGATTTTTTTTTTTTTTTTTGCCTCTTAAATTCAGGTCCAAGACGCTCCCTCTTTACCCCTTATCACTCCCTATCCTCCCAAACTCTTCATCAAACTCTAGTTTTATCTGACCACTGGTCCCTGTCTTCAGGAGCAGAAGCTGTTCACATGCTCTGCTTTTGCTCAAGTAGTTCCTTCTGCCTGGAGAGTCTCTGCTCCCTTGCTGCAAAATCCTCTTGCAAGACCCACATCAAATGTACCTTTTCTGTGAATCCTCAGATGAAAGCATCACTCTCCTCTTTGTATTTTACATGAATGAATTTAATCAAAGATCTTTTCCAGGTGTTCCAGTCTCTGTTAGTTTCTTCCTTCTTTGATCATCTTCTGCCACTTATATCTTAATTTTAGCACATAATACCATAAAATCTCACCAGTTCCCTCTTTTCACCTTATAGTAAACTACAGCAAATGGCTGAGTGCACGGTGTAGAATAACAAAATTTGAAGGGACCGTAAAGATGATCTCTATGAAAATTCCCACCCCCCCATCACCTGTCTCTATTTTACAGATGAGAAAACTGAGGTAGAGACCAGACAAATTAATTGTTTAAAAAAAATCATATAACCAACGTTTCCTTATTAAGGTTCATGGGAACCAAGTTCTTTAAGATCAAGTGGTTAAGGTGATAAGATCTTTCTAACATGTTCAAATCCAGTGACTGGGATTGTGACTTTTCATACCTGGAAAATCCTTCTGAAGTACACTTGTCATAGATCAGCAGAGATCCAAAGGCTCCTGAGGACTGAGATGAAGCACAAATTTTGAAGTAAAATCTGTTTTTGAATTTTACCTAACAATATATGACTTATGTAGTACCTGTGATTCAAAGATAGTTCACAAATTTTAACTCATTTTATCTTGAAAATAAAAACTCAGGAAATGCTGATCCAGATTGGAGGCCAAAGTGGGGTCTTGAGGAATTGGGTGATATGCTCTTTATATTTTTGAATTTTCTCCAAAAAAGAATCAGAGATACTGGATGCCTGAACAGTCTTATCCCTCTTTTCCCTTCAACCCCATGTTACCTTGTTTGAGAATAAGGTTGTAGGGGTACCACCCTTTTATATCCTTGTCCTTCCAACTTTGCACACTGTAAACATTCAACAGATAGTTATAAAATAAACACAGGCATATTGTATATATGTGTATGTGTATGTGTGTGTGTGAGCATGATGGTGACATGGTAGGGACTGAAACTTTGTCCACGCAGAATATACCTTAGGGTATTTGTCACTGCTTTTAATACACATAAAAGGATAATTTTAAATGTGCTAATCTCTTGTATTGTTTCCAAAATAGGGAGGCAGATCTGGAGCAATTTTGCCTCTGCCCCTCACAGCTTTTAAACCCAAAGGGTATGTTTTTTCCTTAACTACCAAAGAGAGAAGCAAAGAGGAATACGTTAAGTAGAAAAGAGTTAAGCCTCCGTGTGATTTGAACCAACGTTTGAATCTGAAAACACCATATGTTTCACCAGGAAGTCATCAATTGGAAATGAGATTTTCTTCATCCTAAATTATTAATCAATTCAGTTATTTAAGCCCGGAAAAATGTTTCTGTATATTTTGCCCAGCTATGTTCTCTGCCTTCCTGTTTGTATACACACTCCGCAAACAGTCCGGCTATTTCAATGACCTTAGTATTCTGTTCTGTAATTTAGGTTTGAATATAAGCTGTTCTCATCCTTTTGACGGCAGCAAAACCAAATGAAAACAAGAAAGTTAAGATGGAAAAGATAGGGGAAGAGTGGAAACCAGTGACAGATTCCAGCACCCGGAACTCAAACGAGAAGAGAACTGTGAAGAGGTTGTGGCCTTGGGCGAAGCCATGGGGAAGGAGAAGCAGCAGGTTTCCCCCCGTGCTACCCACTGGGGGCTCAGTTCGAGAGAGCTCCGTTTACAGATCGGAATTCCCTTTTCAAGGACAAGCCGAGCCTGTGAAAATGAAACTCAGGAGCTCAAATCCAAATATGGGGAGAGCTTGAGAGCCCCAAATTATTGGAAGCCCTTATTTCGGTTTTGACTTCCAGCCACTCTTTACACTGGTTCTCCCAAGGCTTTTGAGAATAACCTCTTTAAAATAGGGCAGGAAGAAAAGGGTTCGAAAAACACATGATTTCCTACCACCTACCCATGAGATGTGGCTATCGATTAGTAGAAAAGGGCATAAAAGGTGACACTAACCACGAAGGGATTCGAACCCTCAATCTTCTGATCCGAAGTCAGACGCCTTATCCGTTAGGCCACGTGGTCGCCGAACATACGGTCTTGCTGTGACACTTAGGAAGTAAGTTTTCTGCCCCGTTCTGAGCTGTGACAGTTACGTAATGACAAAAAGGCAATGGCCCCCACGCCGCCGGCGCTCTCTGTCATTGGAAAAATAGAAACTCGAGATTACGGGGGTTATCTCGGGCCAAGGAGCAGGGGCTTGTGAAGGGTAAGAATTGACAATTATTTCGGTCTTGGGTACTCCATGGAGGGAAAAGTCATTGACTGTACGACTCCCGAGCAGAAAAACTGGAGTTTATGGCACCCAAAGGATGCCAAAATATTGCATATTGCCTGCATCGAGGGATATTTTTAAATAAGAGAACTCAGAGTTTCTTCCCTATTAATATTCAGTCACGCTCGCAATTTTCAAACTCTAGGTACTTGGGATGTCTGCCTGGACAGTTGTCAGTAAGAAGGCAGTCTTACTACATAAGGCAGCATCTATCTACACGATTGTCTTTCTTGTCACCCGGCATGGATATCTGCAGGCCCCCAGGTATAACAATTTCCCCTTTCCCATGTTTTCTGGTATTTTCCCTGATTGTCATAACGTGACATCAAAGCACTTTTCACAGTATATTTCTATCTGTTTGAAAAGAGAATGCTTTTTTTCTTTTTTTTGGCGTTTCTCAGGGTTTAGGGGAGTCCAGTGCCATTACTATTATTTGAGGCTTCCATATATTAAGAAATAAGCACTACGGTAGAATTACAAAAATTTTGATTGTGACAATTTTTACATTTAATAAATGAATCAACACAAAAACGTGTTACAATAAAATCATTCTATGGTCAAAATATTTATAGAATTTATAATGTATGGTAGAGGGCTTGGCCCAATGATGTGATATAAAGTTATATTTTGGATGGCTTCTTTTAAGCTTGTCAGTGAATCTCTGCGACCTCATGCACCTCGTTTGAAGATAATGTCAACATTATTAGTCTACACATTAGGCATTTCCTTAATTTTCTTAAATTCTAGACCCTGGGAGCATTGGCCTTCCTGGCTTATTTGTGGTAGGTCTTGGCTTTTCTTGACTAGTAAATTAGCAGCTTTCTGGAGTACAGAAATAGGCCCTTTCACACAGTCTTTCTTCCCTGTCCACGGAATAACATGTGGCAAATAGTAGGAGCTCAATAAAAATGTGCTGAATTTCTCATATACATATGTTTTTGAATTTTGAGATTATCTTTAAGGTGGAGATTATTTAACAAAAAGATCCTTATCTCCTGAAAATATTTGAACGTGGACTTGTTTTCTCTCTTTCTCTCTTCCTGGAAGCAGGAAGATGGTGGCTAAACCATCATGGGTAGTGTTGGTGGAAGTGGTAAGAAGTGGTTGAATTCTGGATATGTTTTGAAGGATCTGCTGATTGGATTGAGGGTGTGAGAGAAATAGAGAAGTCATACATAGCTCCACGATTTTTTGCTTTAACACGTTTCCATTTACTGAGATGGGGACCACCACAGGAGAGGAAGGAGCATTTTGGGGGTGGTGTGTGTGGGGTTAGGATAAGTTCTGTTTGGACATGTTAAGTTTGAGTTGTGCACTTAACATCCAAGTTTGGAGTGGTCAAATTAGTATTCTATATGAATCCTATATGTGTGAATGTATATGTGAATATACATGTTGAAGTGGAGATATATATATATATATATATATATATATATATATATATATATATATATATATATATATCTCCAGTCTGTTGAAGACTCCATCTTTGAGAAGATTATCGGCAATGAAATCCAGCCAAAATAATTTTTGACCATGACTGGTGTGTTGCTTTCCATGACTTTTCTCCTCAAGTAATAAAGAGCATCCGTGCCATACCTGAAGATGGAGGACAAGAAAGCCTTCTCTAGTATTTCCTTGTGTATATCTTTTTTTGTGTGTCTGCACTTTTTCCTTTGCTGTAATAAATCTTAACCTTGGGTAAATGTTGATTCATGTGACTCCTTCCAGCGAATCACCAACTACTGGGTGGTCATAGGGCTACCGGGAAACAACTTGTACTGTATATACGTATTTACTTGTTTAAAAGCATTTCTACACTGTAGGCTACTTAATGCCTTTCCTTAGCGCCTAGGACAGTATCTAACACATAAATATATGAATAGGAATCCTTTCTGAGAGAGAGAAAACTATAAAACAGTCCACACATATATTTAAAAAATGAGCATAGAGAATAGTTCTGTTAGAGATTGTAAAGCAAGGTAAAAGGTACAGACACATTTTACCAGTAGCCGCCGAAGTGGTTTTCTCAGGTCAAAGTACAATCATGGCCTCCCAAACTCTGCACTCTGTCCCAAACTGCTACTTATTTACTCCAAAGATTAAAACTCTAGTAGTTGCAAAGAATCTGCGCCGGGATGGCCCAGGAGATTTCTAGTCTATCAGCTTAACCACATGGCCACAATTACCTAAAAGTAGTGCTTTCCGAATTATGTTATAGAAGGAAATGTAACTCAAGATCTTGGCTTCCACCCCTGCCCTCAGTTTAATTCAGTATTTTCGCAGCTTCATAGGGCAACGAGAACTGTCGTGATAAAATAGCACGGTTACTTTGGCAACCTGAAGAAATCACTTAAACGGTTTCACGCTTATTTTCAGGGAGTCATTTTAGCTCCAGAATAAAAAAAAAAAAAAAGAGTGGGACGCCATTTTATTTTTTTTCCTTACTGTGAAACAAGGTTACACAATTTTAACGACAGAAGGAAAATAGCAGAGGATGGTTTCGATCCATCGACCTCTGGGTTATGGGCCCAGCACGCTTCCGCTGCGCCACTCTGCTCTCTCTTCGAAAACGTTTCCTAATAATACTCTTAAGTCTACTCAGAGGCGACTTGGCCTCTAAATATAAAAAATGTAAGAAGGCGCCTATTTATTTCAATTCCTTGGCTACAAGTTGCCAAGTCTCTGGAATAATATCGCTACCAGAATCAGAGGAAACGACGAGGAGTAGAAAAGTAAACATTAACAGAGTTAAGTTACTGGGCGCAGAGGTGAGGGGTGGTTAGATAATTAAATGAGAATTACAGGTTTTAGTAAACAGGGAAGGAAACGAAAACAAGAGGGAAAGGAACACGGGCGTCCGCGCGGCGGGCGAGAATTCTACCACAAAATCAGTAACCAACCATGTATTCGCCTTTGGGAAGAAAATCCTTTTGGTCAGATTTCCCTTGGCTTCGTGATGGAGAGGGTGAAGTCCTGCAGTTTTTAAAGTCCTCCGGAGCGGGGGGGTTCGGTTTGAAGGGATTTTGTTGTAGGGAGGAGTAATGCTGGAAGCACCGTAAACTTGGGGGCAAAGCGGGGCTCCGCATTCCAGCGAAGGTTGCAGCAGTTCCGGTCGTGTGGGCCAAGGCTCCTGAGCAACCGTTCCAAAGCACCCCAAACAGCAAAAGATAATTAGTAAAAAAAAATGTTAACATTTTTAGTCTGACGCAGCTGTTAAATAGGTCCTAGAAGTCCCACTTAGGGCCGGAGGACCTGCTGTAGACTCCTTCGTGAAGGGCACATTCGGCGGGCGGGGACTAAGTCATCATGACGTCATCGAGACTGGGCCGCGAGGAGAGGGGCCGGCGGGCTAAAGGAAAGCGCGGGCGAGCGCGCTTTCAGTCTTCAATTCGGTCCGAAACCCGTTCATATAAGGGAATTGCCTCGGGGTTTTTCTCGCTGTTTTGAGTATTGTCAGAGCAGTATTACCATGTCTGGACGAGGCAAAGGTGGTAAGGGATTAGGGAAGGGGGGCGCTAAGCGGCATCGTAAGGTTTTGCGCGACAACATCCAGGGTATCACCAAGCCCGCCATCCGGCGTTTGGCCCGGCGAGGTGGGGTCAAGCGCATATCTGGTCTGATTTATGAAGAGACCCGTGGGGTACTGAAGGTCTTCTTGGAGAATGTGATCCGAGACGCGGTCACTTACACGGAGCACGCCAAGCGGAAGACCGTCACCGCCATGGACGTAGTGTACGCCCTCAAGCGCCAGGGACGCACCCTCTACGGCTTCGGCGGTTAGGTCTCCCGTTTTCAGCGATTTAACATCTTTTACTACCAAAGGCCCTTTTCAGGGCCGCCCAAATGTTTCGGTGAAAGAGCTAGCACTTTTTGCTGTTCTTTTTCCTTGCTTTTTATGAGGTGTACTTCATTTACTTTTAATTAGTCAAAAGCTATTTTTCGTGCTTTTTAATTTCTAGTTCACATTTTAGGAGGGCAGAAGTTGGCTGATTTGTGTATGTTTCTGCTTTGTGGAAGTGGTTTCGGGTATAAGTTTGAGCATTTTAACGTTTCGTGGGGCAGTGAAGAAACTCACAGAGGACTGTCTTCCCTAGGAAGATTCCGCTTAAGTTCTGGTGTATTTCAAGTTTGGAGTCGTGTATGCATAGTGTTTGAATACTGGAGAGAAGTCGGCTTACACTGCCCCAGATGTAGTAATGCGAGGCTCCCTTCCCCCGCCTGTGGTCCGTGCTCAAAATGGCGGCGAGGACGAGGAACAAAGAAAGCCCGCGCCCGTGGCGGCAAGCGGGGCCCGGAACAAAGGCGAATTTACGAGTGGGGCGGGTCGTCCCCTGTGCGGGGCGCGATCCTGAGCTCTGCTGGAGTGTGGTCCTGCTGCTGGGCTCTGCAAACTTAAAACCCTTGTACCAGTGCTTTGGGGGTAAAATTAAAATGCACAGGCGGGGAGAGCTAGCACATGTTTCTAGTCATAGAGAACACTGTATTCTGACTTTCTGTTAAAATTTTAAAAAGCCGATAGGAAGTCTGTTACTTAACAACATAATTGTCACTTAAGCTTTACAGCTGACATGATTTTAAAAAAATGCTACACAGGCATCAGTATATTTTACCTCAAATTAAGTACGCACTATTTTATTTTTTAAAAAAGCTCCCATATAATCACTGCCAAACTAAAACCAGATTCCCTAATATCTAATATTGGGTTCACAGTAACAAATCCCAGTTATGCCCCAAAATGTCTTAGAGATCTGGTTTGCTTAGGAGGATCCAATCACGCCTTCTCAGTCTCAGGTTTCTGTCTTTTTTTTTGTCTCAGGTCTTTTAATCTACAAGTTTTCTTCTCCTTGATCTCATTTAGTTTTTTGATATTGATTTGCTGTAGACCAGGCCTATAGGATGTCTTGCTTTGGCTTGTTTCCTGATGGGGTTATTTCCCTTGACTTCTGTACCCTGAATGCCCTACAAGTGATTTTCCCTAGACTTGACTGAAATCATGTTAATTTTCTTGTCAAGGAACAGTTACAGATGATTGTATGTAAATACTATTGTACATCAGAGGCACTTGATGTCGGGGTTATCCAGATTCGATATGATAGATCAATTACTGGTTTAGGGTGATTAGTGTCTTTGTAAAAGCAGGTTTTTCCTCCTTGTGGCCTGCAAGTAATTTGTAGGGTGATACTTTGCGAGCCAGAAATCAATGCAGTCATTTGGAATCTCATCTGTTTTAAAGATACGGGCTCTGGTGCTTAAATATGAAAAGGATCAGATGTTATTTGAGCTAAGGCACTGGTTTGAGGAAACAAATTCATATGACGATGTTAATTTAATAAACAAACAAAATTGAGCACATGGCATATACCAGGCACTGTCTGATGCTATGGAATTATAGCAGTGAACAACTGTGAACAAAACAATATATCTATATTCATGGAGCTTATATTTTGTTGGAGGGGGCACAAACAAAACAGGTAAAACAGTATGTAAGATGGTGCTATGAGGACCACTGAAGCTGGGAAAAGCATTAAAGTATGGAGGAAGGAGGTGACATTTTAAATGATATGGTCATAGAAGGCTTTATTCATAAGTGATGCTTGAGGGCAAAAAAGATTGAGAAAGTGAAGCTCCAAATGGAAGGAAGACCAAGAAGGAAAGTCTGGATGCAGAAAGGAAGTATTGTGGTTGGGTGGAGGGAGGTGAGTAGTTCTTATATGGCCTTCCTTATAACCCAACACCTTATTAAAAGAGGTACCTCTAATCCTAGTGAGGCATGAGAAAGTCCTTGGAAAGTAAGGCACATGTTGCATGAATTGGCCATCAAACGCAGGGAAGACTTACAGTCACAGGCACTAGGTTGTCCTCAGAACAGTTCAGGGGAACGAACTGGTTTCAAAGAGGGGCTTGGACTGTTAGAAGTGGTTTGGATTGTTCACACTGCCAGACAAGGAATCCTAATTGGTGTTAAATGCTAGTAGGCTTTCCGGCCTACTGCCTTGTTTATGGCTTCAAGATTCTGAGACTCCAAAGTGGGCAGGACTAAGAGCAGCTTCCCAGCACTTCAACCAGAGGCTTTAGCCAACAGCTAATACTTTAGAAGACCCTCTCTGTGCAGTCACCACCCTGAGTACTTTACTTGTGCTCTTTTATTGATCACCCCAGCAGTGCCACAGAGTAGTTGCTAATTATTATTCCCATTTTAGAAAGAAATGCTCACAGAGGGTTTAAGTAAGATGCTCAAATTTAACATTCAAAGAGGCAGTCGGGACTGTATCATATGCTGGGGGATTTCCCCTTAAACCATGCTTATCCATTTCTCAAATATACTTATGTATTTGTTTTCAATAATACATTATTTTAAAATGTACTTAAAATTAACTTCGGAAAGCAAGAAATGAATGCCTTAATTATATGTGGAGTTTAGGGAATTTTCTTCACAAGCACCATTCAAAATATAGTAACTTATTTCATGTTCACAAAACTCACTGTGTAGATGTAGGGAAGAAAATTTTTTTCCTTCTTCCCTTCTAGATTCTTTGGCTGGCCTAATAATTGATAGAAGACACATTGACAGTAGAAAAACCAAACGTAACAATGATGTACCTCCTGTATACATTGGAGAGCCCCAGTAAAACAAAATCTACAAAATGGCTGCGGCTACCACCTTAAATACCTCTTCAGCTAAAAACTAAAAACGATGGGAATGGGCAGCCAGGTCTAAAGCACAGGAAACAAGGGTAACGTTGTTAGGCAGATGTAAGTTGTGGGCTTTTCCATAGATAACACATTCGGCCATCCTCCTCTTCCTGGTAGAGTAACAGACACCCATACAAAAGGGGTATTTCTCTTACAAAGGTAAACATCTCTTACGAAAGAGTAACTTTCCGAATCCTTCAGAGCTTTTTCTCTTTCCTAGGTCATATATAAATATAATTTTGAAGTCTGGAGTTACAGACCCTTAAGAGACAATGTGGGTGGCTCTTAAAAGAGCCTTGAGTTATTGGAGAGGGAGCGAGCTTATTTGGAGCTGGTGTACTTGGTAACAGCCTTGGTGCCCTCGGACACGGCATGCTTGGCCAACTCCCCGGGCAACAACAGGCGCACGGCCGTCTGGATCTCCCTGGACGTGATGGTCGAGCGTTTGTTGTAATGCGCCAGACGCGACGCCTCGCCCGCGATGCGCTCGAAGATGTCGTTGACAAATGAATTCATGATACCCATGGCCTTGGAGGAAATACCGGTATCCGGGTGAACCTGCTTCAACACCTTGTACACATACACGGAGTAGCTCTCCTTGCGGCTGCGCTTGCGCTTCTTGCCGTCCTTTTTCTGGGCCTTGGCCACCGCCTTTTTGGAGCCCTTCTTCGGAGCAGAAGCAGACTTAGCTGGTTCAGGCATCGCAAGACCCACAAAACCACCAGGTAGCGAAAGAGAAACAAATACGCCCACCAGCAACCGGCCTCAGTATTTGCTTGGTCTGTATGCAAATTAGAGATGGCAGAATTGCGATTTGTGATTGGTCTTTTCAGCATCCTAATCTCTGATAGGCTCTTTATTACAAAGTCTCATTGGCTCTTCCCTTAGCTCAACCTTACATAATTTGACTTTTCAATTACAAACTCTCTATGTAAATTAGTAACGTTGTTGTTTTAGAACTAGCTTTTGATTGGCTAAGGTTTGTGTTCGGCCAATCGCACAGGCTGTTTTACCAAACCGCCGCAGAGTATAATAGTCTAGTTTCTTGTATTCTGAGGGTTATTTTCTTTGGTTTTTGTTTTGACATTAGTGTTTTGTCATGTCTGGCCGGGGGAAACAGGGCGGTAAGGTACGTGCCAAGGCGAAGACCCGCTCTTCGCGCGCCGGGCTCCAGTTCCCCGTGGGACGTGTGCACCGCCTGCTCCGCAAGGGCAACTACGCCGAGCGGGTCGGGGCCGGCGCTCCGGTGTACCTGGCGGCAGTGCTGGAGTACCTGACGGCCGAGATCCTGGAGCTGGCGGGCAACGCGGCCCGCGACAATAAGAAGACGCGTATCATCCCGCGTCACCTGCAGTTGGCCATCCGCAACGACGAGGAGCTCAACAAGCTGCTGGGCAAAGTCACCATCGCTCAGGGCGGCGTCCTGCCCAACATCCAGGCTGTACTGCTGCCCAAGAAGACCGAGAGCCACCACAAGGCCAAGGGCAAGTGAACCAATCCCAATATCAGTGCGTGTCTATAACTTTTTACCCAAAGGCTCTTTTCAGAGCCGTCCACATTTTCACACTTAAAAAAGCTTGTAACTAAACCTGGGCTGGGTCTATGAAGCTTACGCGCGGTTAAAGCCACTGGATAATCGCCACAGTTTATTATCGCAAGTTATCTTCGCTATCTAACGGGACTGATTGAAACGTGACAAAGGGAAACAGAACTTTTACAAAAAAGTGGTTAGTACCGTAAGCAAGGGCTTTTAGTAGTGGTGAAGAAGCAAGTTTTGGTAACGTTTTAAAAACCTGGGGTAGTTTGGTTATTTAGCGAGAAGGAAAACATTCTATCCTGAGGAGAAGGCAGGTTGGGGGTGGTAGCTTAGAATGTCACTAAGACGTTTGAAACAGCCAAACGAAAGAACAGCTGGCAAATCAGATCAGCGCGGGCTTTTCAAGTTCTGAACTTGTTGCCGAAACTCGGCCTCTGTTCACCCGTGCCGAATAGTAAGCGGCGACATAGTTTTGGGGAAGTAGAAAAGTAGCTTTCATTGCTTTGCCAGGCAATGGAGACCACAGCAGACTAGTGCCCTCAAGACTGTGCCCTCCCTTGAGAAAGTAGGAAGTTATCTTATACAGTCTAGGAGTGGAAAATAGGGTCGCAGATAAGAATGCAATTTTGCGTTCTTTTTTACTTCAGGAAAATTTCAAAATCAAAGATGGCGTCCGGCGGTCCTGGGACTGGCTCTGGTGGTGCTTGAGGTTATCGCACCGTGATCTCCTTTCTGGAATGAAAAATGTTCACAGAGGAAGGGAGTGTTTTCTCGGAGAAATAAACACCAGGTGCATAGTACAATTCTAACTAGAAAATAATCAGTTTCAAAGTGAAATTAAGCAAGAAAGAAAGATCTCTGAGAGACTGGCTGACTGGGCTAAAAGAAGAGTTAAACATGATGGCGGCTATCTTAACTAATTTCTGCTGTAACAAACTGAAGCAAAATCCCATTTGGCCACCATAGGAAAGTCAATCATTTGTTGCGCACTGTTTGCTGGTCGTCCCCGGCCCGTCGCTTTCCCCGTGGTTTCCCAGTGGAGATAGGAAGTGGCAGCCCAGGGGAATCTAAGTTCAGTTCAGAAAAAGTAACCACGGAGGAAAAAGAATACAAGTAAATCTGTTCTTAAAGCGTAGTCCTCGGAATTCTAGGCCCCATTACATAGATTTGAATCAGAATTGGCATCGTCCACGATCCCCAAGTGGTTCCTTACTTATAATGTGAGATGCGCTGAACTAGAACATTAGAAAATTAGTTCCTTTGGGTCGCAGAGTATAACAAAAAGAGGGATTGAAATGTGGAGTATTTCATCCAATCAGAGTCTCTAGTTCTTCACCAATCACTGCGTTGACTCTTCAGCCAATGGTTTTGTTTCGCGGGGCTTTTGAAATAGCGCAAGGCCAATCGGAACGTTTCTGAGTATATATAAAGGGGACCTCTTCCTGCTTATTTGCCTACTTGGTTTCATTTTTGTTTGGTTTCTTACGATGGCTCGAACTAAACAAACTGCGCGGAAGTCCACCGGCGGTAAGGCGCCGCGCAAGCAGCTGGCCACCAAGGCGGCCCGCAAGAGCGCGCCGGCCACGGGCGGCGTGAAGAAGCCGCACCGCTACCGGCCCGGCACGGTGGCCCTGCGCGAGATCCGCCGCTACCAGAAGTCCACGGAGCTGCTGATCCGCAAGCTGCCGTTCCAGCGCCTGGTGCGCGAGATCGCGCAGGACTTCAAGACCGACCTGCGCTTCCAGAGCTCGGCCGTGATGGCGCTGCAGGAGGCGTGCGAGGCCTACTTGGTGGGGCTCTTCGAGGACACCAACCTGTGTGCTATCCACGCCAAGCGCGTCACCATTATGCCCAAGGACATCCAGCTTGCTCGCCGCATCCGCGGGGAGAGGGCGTAATGCTTTCTCAGCTATCTCAATCCAACTAAAAAGGCTCTTCTAAGAGCCACCCACGTTTTCTTTAAAGTAGCTGTCATTTAGTCTGTTCTGTTTCGGAGAGTTTTGGTTCGGGATGTTAAAGTGGAAATTTCCTCATGAGTTACTGGGTAAACTTGTGTTTTGGGAGTGTCGTGCAACTTTACAAGTGTTTGTACTCTTTCAGTTAATTAAATTCTGGCAGCTTTGCATATCTTCAATTCGTAGGTTATGTGCAAAATTTCCTCAATGCTGTCTCGTGGGAAATGTAATATAAACACATGCAGGTGGAGTGGGGGATTGGTAGGTTTGGCAATAGAATAAGCCGTGTTTTAGGTAATTTGGAAAGGGCAGTAATCAGTGTGATGTGAAGATCGGGTTATTGGAGTACGTGGATTATGTATGGAAGGTGAGCTGCTTTACCCACAAAAGGTTGAATTTGGGTGAAGGTGGGTGTGGATTTGCTGCTTACCCCTTCTAAAGCTGTGTTCCCACATGTTTGGGTATTGACAATTGAGAAGCTAGAGCGTTTGTCGTTGCTTTCTAATGTCTCTGAGACCTCAATTTGCTCAGTTCCAATCTCTGCCAAGTTAAAGGTGAAACAGTTTTGGCTTTCCCGTGAAATGTTTGACCTTTTACACAGAGAACAATGAGGGCGTTATTTTGCTGATAGTAGACTTCTATAAAAAAAAAAAAATTAGACCTCTCAGTCAGGATTTCTAATAAACTTATTGGTAGCAGAACCCAAGACAGAGAACCCTGCTGGCTTCTACAGTTTCACTACTCAAAGTGTGGTCCACCACCAGCAGCATGTACATCACTTGGGAATTTGCTAGAAACGTAGATTTTCAGACCCAACCCAGGTCTACTGAGTCAGAATCTACGTTGTACCCAGTTCACCCCAGGTGATTCTTATGAACGCTAGATTAAGAAGTCTATTTTTTAAAATGGTGTTTTTGGTCTCATCAAGAAAAGCAGCCTGTCTGAACTCTTACCAGGAGAAAGCATTTGCAAACTACACTTATTTATGTAATAGAATGAAATTTCTGTCAAGCAGTTGCACATAACAAGGTGCCTCTAGAGTTTGATTTCATTATGGATCAGTGGTCTCAGTGGTGACTGCACATTACAGTCAATTGGAGCTTTTATTAAAATATTTTTGCTTGGGGTCCAATCAGTATGACTATAATTGTATGAGGTGGGCCCAGGCAACAGTAATTATTAAAACTCAGGTGCTTCCAATAGGTAGCTAGGGCCAGGACTAAATATTGAATAAATTCCAATCTTGTGGTTAGCTCCTGTTGGACTCCAGGCTTAGCAAGGAGTTACCTAACTGAATCAGGCTTTCCTTGTAGTTCCAAAGGAGGACTTTCTGGCTTGCTTGATGACAGTTTATCTCACTGCAATGAATCAAATAGTATTTGGCTTTTATAGCAATTTCTGAGGACAGGGCTAATGTGAGTCTGTATCGAGAAATGCAGCTGCTTTCAGTGGTTGACATTACTAGGTTTTCAGGGATGCTACAAGGAGGAACATCCTGGAGAGTGGATACCTCTGTCTTCACATTGTGCTTTCCTGTACAGATTAGCACAAGGTCTTG
Source organism: Delphinus delphis (assembly GCF_949987515.2). Classification (NCBI taxonomy): domain Eukaryota; kingdom Metazoa; phylum Chordata; class Mammalia; order Artiodactyla; family Delphinidae; genus Delphinus; species Delphinus delphis. Next base: position 20,991,186 of record NC_082692.2, on the reverse strand, counting down.
TTTGGTCTTTCAGGTGGACTTTCTCCATAGCCTTTAAAAAAATAAAATTATTTAGGAATTTATCTCCCTACCCCCACCCCCCACCCTGGATATTGTTTCATTTTCTAAAACTTAAAAAAGATTTTTTTTTTTATTATGCAACATTTGAGAATATATGGAGGTAGAGATAATAGTTTAACAGACCCTACGTACTCCTCACCCAGCCTCAACATCAACACTGGCCAAATTTATACCTCTTCTACCTTGATTATTGTCAAGCAAATCATATCATTTCCTCTCTCAACATTTTAATATACATCTACTTTAAAACCTAATTGTGATGTCATGATTACTCCCCCAACAAACAACATTTAACATTGATGACTTTTTAAATTTATTTATTCCACATACATTTGTTGAGTTTACAATGTGCCAGTTGCTGTTCTGTGCACTGGGAATATACTTGGAGAACAAAACAGACAAGATTCTTTGCTCTCATGGAATTTACATTTGACCCTGGGATAAGACAATAAATCAGTAGCATATGTAATATGTTAGATGGCGAGAAGAACAATAAAGCAAGAATAAGGATTGTCATGGGGAGTTGAAATTTAGATAAGGTGACCAATGAAGACGGCAGTATGGAGGTAGTTATTTCAGTAAAGAGTTGTGAGGAAGAGGTTGTGGAAAGAGAAAAAGGGAGCCTTCCCTGGTGAGTGCCGCAGTGGTTAAGAATCCGCCTGCCAATGCAGGGAATGCGGGTTCGAGCCCTGGTCTGGGAAAATCCCACATGCCGCGGAGCAACTAAACCTGTGTGCCACTACTACTGAGCCTGCGCTCTTGAGTCCGCGTGCTGCAACTACTGAGCCTGCGTGTCACAACTACTGAAGCCCGCACGCCTAGAGCCCGTGCTCCGCAACAAGAGAAGCCACCGCAATGAGAAGCCCACACACGGCAACAAAAAAAGTAGCCCCTGCTCGCCGCAACTAGAGAAAGCCCGCATGCAGCAACAAAGACCCAACGCAGCCAAAAATCAATCAATCAATAAATTATAAAAAAAAAAGAGGGAGAGGAGGAGGAATGTTGAGATGCCAGGGGGGCTATGTGGAGTGGAGTGGGCTGGGCTCTGTAGGAGGAAATAATGGCAGAGAAATGAAAGGAAGCCAGATCATGCAGGGGCTTGTAAGTCACGGTAAGGATTTAGGCTTTTGCTCTGAGTGAGACGGAAGGTCTTGAGAGGAGTTGCACATAGGAGTTTTTGTGTCCCTCTCTCTCATTTAATCAGGTTCTGCTTTATTTTCAGGTGGTCTCAGTTGTGCTCCAGCACAAAAATCAAGGCCCATTTTTCTTTATTTTGTGCTATTCAAATCTTGAAAATAGAAGCTGACCTGGAGGATTTATAGTTAGGGAGAAAAGAGAAAATCATTTATAAAATATAAACATTTGGGGTTAAAGGTGACTCATAGCATAGTACTTCCATTTACTAGTTTTATGGACACAGGCAAATTGTTTACCCTCAGGTAACAAACGATTTATTTGAATTGAAAATCAAATGTCTTCAGGAACCAGGTAAGGGGTTTTTGTATCAGGAACAGTGGTGAGCTATCCAGCTTTATATCACTGGGTCAGTCAGTAGTGACCTTCTGGCTGAATACAAGCCCCCTGTGTTGCAAGGTCCATGTAGCACTCTTGGTCTTTATTATGTCATTTGCCAAGTAGAGATGTTAACAATGCCGGCCTTGGGAACTGTCCAGATTCGTGATTTTATCAATTCAAAGTCTGTAAATCAGTGCCTATATGGATTAGTTAATTTAATCCTCACAATAACTCTGTGGGTTGGGGGGGCCATTATCAGCTCAAATATGATGATGAAGAAATGGAAGCATAGTGAGGGGAACTACCTCTCACAGGGGTTCATTTGGATAAAACTGTCATGGACTTTATCTCCATCACTAGAGAATGGATGGACATTTTGTGTTATGTGCATATGTCCATTTTACTTCATCCATCCATCCACTCATCAAAAACTTTTTGAGTGCTTACTGTGTGCTCAACAATGTTCCAGGTGTTGGAAAGAGCAATGCGTAACGTGGCAAAGATCCTACTGTGCGGAGCTCACCGACGATTATTGTGGGAGACAGAAAATAAACAAAGATAAACAGTCTTATGGTAGGTAAAGAGGATAAAGAAAACAGACCAAGGGGATTAAGGACTGCCACAGAGTAGGAGATGGGTGGTGGATAGTTTTCATTTTAAATAAGGTGGGTGGGGAAAACTTCACGACTGAGATGAGACATGAAAGCCAGTGTCATGAAGCTTGGAAGGGAGAGGGGTCTTCATACATCTGTAAGAAGATCATTCCATAGAGAAGAAACCGTGATTGCGAAGGTCCTATGTTGGGAGCATCACTTGGAATGATGGTCGCAGGTCTGATAACCAACTAGATAGAACCAGGTTCCTCTTCTGTTTTCTCAAACTGGAGTTTCAAGTCTCAAGCTCAGCAGCGATTTTACACATTTTTTTTTTTTTTCCCAAAAGTATTGTTCTAGTTTCCTGAGCACACCCAATTCAGATGGTAAACTGAGGCCGGGGCAGGAAGAGATGAGTACTAATCCCAGGGAGGACTGCCAGCCTGATTCAAGGATACCAGTCATTAAGGAAAGACCATTAATTATTTGATAATTTATTTAAAATAAAAAGTAAGATATTTTGAGGTTCCAAATAATCACCATCATCGTTTTACTTTTCAGAAAAAAGAGAATCCAAATGTAATATTCCTAAAAAGGCTTTATACACTCTAACAAGTAAATTTTCTGAGATTACATTGCATAATTATGGATAAGTCGCCAAATATAAATAAGACTGCTCATCTGTTGGCTCATGGCTAATAGAACTCTATATTAAAACCTTCAAAATGGTGATGATTTGATGGCCAAACCCATGATTTTAAAAATAAAACAAAATTAAAATACATTTATTTATTTATGATAAAGGTGTTACATGTTCTCAGCTGCAGATCTTGAGCTATAGCTGTGTCTTGGCACAGAACTAAGAGATCACATCTCTTCTGAACCCTTCCTATTGGGAGACACTGCAGTCCAAATGCAGGGATTTTCATTATGGAGTGTAAACTATTAATTACTTTCATTTTTAATAAGTAGTGTTCAAGGAAAGAATGGAAAACTGGTGTCCTTCAGGTTTTGCCAGATAACTGAAGCTGTCGGGGAGGAAGAAAATGTCCTCTATCCTTTGCCAACTAAAGAATGTAGCTAGCTATCTGGTTCTACAAGGTTTGAGATCCAGCAAGTTACAGAACTTCCTTTTAGAAAATAGAGATTGGGACCCTGCCTTGGTGGAGGGTATATTAAGATAAACCCCCAAACCTTGTGGACGAAGAATGTCACCTGCCATATCAGTAAACTAAGGATGTGGCGGCCATCAGCTCCTGCAACCGCCCCCGCCTGTGCACCCTGAGGGGATGCAGGATGGAGAAAAACAGGATACTGGCCCTGGATAGTTAAGCTACATATATATCAAAGGAATGATTTCAATGAGTCCAGACTCTTGCATCTTCCCAGATATAGAAAAGGGCTAACTTCATTAACTTGAGATGGCTGTTTTCTTTAACAGTTTCTTTGACGTTCCAACTACGTGCTTTTTTGTGTTGCTGTTGTTGTTGTTGTTTTTTCTCCAAAAACTCCTATATATCCTGGATCCTCCTTTACCTCTTCAGGACCAGTCCCACAGAGCTATCTGAGAGGCTGTCTCCTGGGCTTAAGTCCTCCATATACCTGCTGAATATAACATAATTCTCAACTTTTAGGTTATTATTATTTTTCCAATTGACAAGCTTACGGCTTATTGCAAGTTTATTCTCTGCTTTTATGAGGTCCAAAAAGGGTGTTCTAGATCAGCAAGTAGCTCTTTCTTCCAAGCAGTGGTTCTGGAGCCCAGGTGCACTTTTATCTCTGTGTCTCAATCATCCCAAACACATTGCTTTCCCATGTTAAAAAATAAAATTCAATGGAGTAAATTTTAAAGATCTTATTGGCTTTATTCAGTGATTCATGAATCAGGCAAAATCCAGGCTAGCAGATAGAAGAGAGCTGTGAGGAGCTGTACAAAATAAAAGATTTTTCTAGGCAGAAGGGAGCAGGAACAGGGAAGTTACACTAGGAAAAAAAGTGGGTAGCTTATTGCAAGGTTGCTTTCCTGTAGGGGTTGGCAGGGGTCTGTCCGGCTGATTACCTGACTGGTGCTGAGCAGGAATTCCTGTTTGACTAGTTTAAGATTTCATTTCTGGGGAAGCCAAAACTGTAATTAAGTCTTGGTCTGATGACATAACTCTATTTTGGGCCTCTTTTGTTTCTAAAACACTTTTGTCTTGGGAGGGGAAAGAGCTTGGAAAGTCTTCGTGGGAGGTTATTATGCCCCAGACCTGAAAATTCAAACTTTACTTTTATTTACATTCCATTGTTAGGAACTCAGCTATGTGGGCTAAGAAGGTCACACCCAACTACGAGGGAAGCTGGGAAACAAGGTCTCTGAGGGCTCAGGAAGGAGAGGTTAACAGCCAGTGTGCCTCTGCCTCTGAAGGTTTATAGAGTTTATCTGTGCAGAACTGGGGCCCTGAAGTTAGTATCATGTATCTGTCACCTCAGATATCCACACTTGGTCTAATTCTCTTTCCAGAAAACCTGTGTATTTTCTAAAATCACTATGCACAGGTCCTCTGTTCTTTCCTGATAGTGGTAGACAGAGCATTGAAACAACAGAGTTCTGGAGCAGTCCCAACACTAAATATGCTTGAGCAAGTCACCTATAAGAGTTACTGTATTATCTCTACAGATGGGGAAGCATGCTGAGTGATTCTGCGTAATGCCCAAGGTCACCTGGCTAGTAAATGGTGACAACAAATTTCCCAGGTAGTGAACCTCAAAGCCCTTCAATTTTAAGCATATTTCATTACTATTTTTTTAAGCATATTTATCAATTGATAAATATGCTTTATCAAAAATGCTATCAAAAATATGTTATCAAAAATTGATAGCATACTATCAATTTTAAGCATATTTCATTTCATTCTATATTTGTATACATTATTATTTGCTCTATAGGACAATGTTATATGTCCTAGGTAACAGGGACCATATCTTATTAAGAATGACAGCTAGAATGACAAGTGAGAAATTACCTTAATGCAGTGGTAGCCTCCCAATACACTACCAGGCAGGCCATTTCCAAGGTCATAGAACATAAAGTCTCACAGGCCAATTTAAGTTCCCTGATTAATTTGATTGAATCAATTTTAAATATATAGCAAGAAACAAGGGAAAAGATACTGGACAAATGAACACATTTCAGATAGGTTGCAAAAGATCAGTTGAATCCTTGGTTTCACTTTTCATGTGAAACCTCCCTTTCCTCCTCTTCACCCCTTCTCCTCCCCCTCCCTCTCTCCTATCTCTCTCTGACCCTCCCCTCTCCCTCTCTCTCCTCTCACTCCCTGCCTTCCTTTGAATTTCTTCTCTGCTGAGAACTAGGTTGGACTTTGAGCAAAGGGGTCCAGCAGATGGAAGTGATTTGGAGCCAACACATGCTTGCTCTGTTGGAGAGATGCAGGGCTGAGTATACAGCCTCCCATCTAGGGAGGTCACCAGTGACATACCAAGGAAACATGTCTTTTATGTGCATGTTGTCTGTAGAGGGCAAATGGTACCAAAGTGGGAGTCACCAGTGGGTGGTCAGTTTAAGAACTCATAAATATTGGGGAACTCATAAATACTTAGTGTCTTACAAATATTTGGCACTTCTTGGTTCTTTCATCACTTTATATCTCCATGTAGCACACACAAGCTCTACTTTCCCTCTGTCTAACATCTCACGAGGTACTAACTTAATGATTTACAGTAAATACAGCTTCTGAATTTTGTATCTCATAAATGCCTTGCTTACCTATCCAACATTTCTTATACGTTTCCTACTTATGAATTACCTACTTAATATTTATGAATTTCATCCATCCAGTTTGTTCTCGGTAGGCTCTCCATAGTAGAATTGAATAGCAGAATATATTTGAGAATATTCTCAAATAATAGAGAGAACATACCTTATACATAGAAAGGGATGAGTTCCCTAAGGAGAGTGGAGCGCCCATTCCAGGCCTGAGCTACATAGAGAGAAAAAGACTTTAATTTTGCTTAACCACTATTTTAGGCTGTCTGTCACTTCTAGGGGTATCTAATACTAAGTCATACAGGTGCACATTAAAAAAAGAAGAAATCTTATTAAGGAGAATCTTTAAGAGGAATAATGGACAAGATTTATTAGTATAGTATTCCTTTCTACATTTCAGTAAGATCCTACATTTCAGTAAGTCACAGCGCTAGGACCAATACAAAATTCTTGTGGACCAATGATAAAACATGGTAACCTGAAAATGTAAATATATAACATCTGTTGTTAACCATAGTCCACAAATACAAACTTGAACTCCACACATTTTTGTAATTCCTTTCTCTCTTTTACTGTCTCCTCTTCCCTTGCCATCTCTCTTACTCCACCTCCCTTCCAGAACTGCCTCCAGGGAAATTAAAAATTTAAGGTTGAGTCAGTTCAGCTTTTGGCAATGCTAAAGTGACATTTAGACTGATACTTCCCTTCTGTTCGTTTGGGTACTGTCTAAAGAGTGTACCCTGTGAGGAGAGAGATTGTTTCTATCCTGCTCATTGCTCTGTCCCTAGTACCTGTCACTTTTTGAGAAACTTAATAGGCTCTCAATGAATGAATGAATAAACTCAGAGTCCTAGTTTTTCCACTCAAGAGTTCATTTAGAGAAGAATCTTGGGCACACTCAGATCTATGATCTCACAATACTCTGCAACTTCCCCCCACCCTCCCCAATCCAGCAGAGAAATGGCCATGACAGTGGACTTATCAAAAGTCCACTTTTGATAAGGATAGCAACTAAAGAGCTCTGATCGACATTGCAGGTAGCCTGTCGTGTATGATCCTTAGTCTCATGGTATTATGAAAATCTGTAGCTGAAATTGTATTGTTGCTAATTCCAATCAGCCTTAAGGGAAGACTGACTGACTCACTGGGCTGCCAGCCAAGGACTGTATTCAAAAATCAAGGTTTTATATTTCCAGGCTACTTGAGGTTTCTTACCCCTTCCTTTTCTCTATTACATGAATAACTAAAGATTTCACAGTCATTTGATGGTCTGACTGCTAAAATTCTTAATAGGTCAGCAACTAAAACTGACTTCTCAGTTCTTAATATAAAACCGTTTCTCTGCTCTGTGCTCGCTAAAATTATTTCTGCTCAGTAAAAAGAGCCCGATTTCTGAAAAAATTAGAATGGTAAAGATGCCTAATTAGTCAATTTTCAAACCTGACCTTACTTCTCTCTAGAAACGAATAGTATGCAGCATTAGAGCCCCTTTTGAAAGTGTGAGTGGCTCTGAAAAGAGCCTTTGGGTTTAACAGCGCCTGAAAACATTTACTTGGAGCTGGTGTACTTGGTGACAGCCTTGGTACCCTCGGACACGGCGTGTTTGGCCAGCTCCCCAGGCAGCAGCAGACGTACGGCCGTCTGGATCTCCCTGGAGGTGATGGTCGAGCGTTTGTTGTAATGCGCCAGGCGCGACGCCTCGCCCGCGATGCGCTCAAAGATGTCATTGACGAACGAGTTCATGATGCCCATGGCCTTAGACGAGATACCGGTGTCCGGGTGGACCTGCTTCAGCACCTTATACACATATACGGAGTAGCTCTCTTTCCGGCTGCGCTTGCGCTTCTTGCCATCCTTCTTCTGCGCCTTGGTCACCGCCTTCTTAGATCCCTTCTTGGAAGCAGGAGCAGATTTAGCCAGCTCAGGCATGGTGTAAAGTTATCAAACAGACGAAAACTGACAACACCTGTTACAATGTTGGCCTATTTTTGTAGGGCTTCTATGCAAATAGGTGCTTAATCTATCTCAATTCCTGATTGGGTCAAATCAGCCAGTAGAAACCTTTTATGCAAATAAGGTGATTTCAAATCTGCTTTTTGATTGGCTGTTTAAGTGGAACTAACACTCGACATCACCCCCCACCATCAGAAAAAATAACTTTCGTTTTCAGAATAGGGCAAAAAATTAATGTCTTGTCCGTAAGTATCTACTTGTGAGCCTTGTTTCTCTCTAGATCCGGACCTAAAGTGACAAACGCCCGATACAAATTTATGACTAGTTTTCTGCCAAAATTCAGTTACCGGGTTAGTAATTCTAGAAAAGAGAACATAGAAATTAGCTAAACATATAAATGTTTTCAAAATTATGCCATTGGCATTTCCAGTTCGGCTTGATCAAAGTCGGCAACACTTAAGCTTTACGAAGAATTAAGGATCGTCACATTTCAACGGCGGTAGTATTTTCATGTTTTCTAGGAACAGTGTCTGGAAGTGATGCCAGCGTTTGTTGGAGAGCTGGGAATTATGTAATATGGTGCTTGCATTGCTAAAATAAAACGTTTATTCAAAATCAGAACCTTTGATAAGTGACGAAACTGGACTCGATCAATTACATTCAAAACCGTAGTTTTTGAAAGGGCTCAGAACTCGGGAACGTTCATTTTCGTCTCTTCTCAAACTTAATCCCGAACAAAGGGATTAAAACAAAACCAATTAAGGTATATATAAAACATGTAACATACAGGGTGAATAAATGGCGGAGGACTTTAAGCGAGAAAATATAGAGCGTACTGCAATAGATCTAGATTTTCTAAAGTGAGACCCGGTATCCAATCACAAGGCCTATCCAGTTACTTAATTCACGGCGCGGAATTTGAAGATTCGGACCAATCAGGAGGACTTCGCCTGTATAAATATGAGCAAGAACAGCACGGCTTGTAGTTGTAGCTGTGTTTGCAATCTCTCATTATGGCTCGTACTAAGCAGACCGCTCGCAAGTCCACCGGCGGCAAGGCGCCGCGCAAGCAGCTGGCCACCAAGGCGGCCCGCAAAAGCGCGCCGGCCACGGGCGGCGTGAAGAAGCCGCACCGCTACCGGCCCGGCACGGTGGCCCTGCGCGAGATCCGCCGCTACCAGAAGTCCACGGAGTTGCTGATCCGCAAGCTGCCGTTCCAGCGCCTGGTGCGCGAGATCGCGCAGGACTTCAAGACCGACCTGCGCTTCCAGAGCTCGGCCGTGATGGCGCTGCAGGAGGCGTGCGAGGCCTACCTGGTGGGGCTCTTCGAGGATACCAACCTGTGTGCCATCCACGCCAAGCGCGTCACTATCATGCCCAAGGACATCCAGCTTGCTCGCCGCATCCGTGGGGAGAGGGCGTAAATTGGCCTTCTTAATCGAGTGATAACTGAAACCCAAAGGCTCTTTTCAGAGCCAATCACTTGATCATATAAAAGGTGCCGTAGTACTTGGTCATTAAGAGCACAAATTTTGCGCAGTCCCGAGAGACCTTTGTGGAGAGAGTCTCGGAATTAAGCTCTTTAAAAAGCCTATGGTGTGGGGTTTTTTTTTTTTTTTTGGGGTTGCGTTGTGTCTTCAGTGCTGCATATGGACTTTCTCTAGTTGCGGCGAGCGGGGGCTACTCTTCGTTGTGGTGCGCGGGCTTCTCATTGCAGTGGCTTCTCTTGCAGAGCACGAGCTCTAGGCTTGAGGGTTTCAGTAGTTGCAGCACTGGACTCAGTAGTTGCAGTGCGTGGACTCAGCAGTTCTGGCGCACAGGCTTAGTTGCTCCGTGGAATGTGGGATATTCCTGGACCAGGGCTCAAGCCCGTGTCCCCTGTATTGGCAGGCAGTCTTAACCACTGCACCACGAGGGAAGTCCTAAAAAGCCTATGTTATTTTTAAGTTTTCAGTGTAGGAACTGCCTCCACGGCGTTACTTGCACACCCCCGTTTGGTGTATTTTGTGTAGGTTTGGCACATTTAGGCGTGGCTAAACGCTTGGTCTACACTAGGGTTCCCTTGCTCACCAGAATTGTGAGGCCCAGCTCGCTAGCAACCACAAGGACCTGTTGAGAATTGTCACGGATATACCACGACCACCCCTAAAACGGAGCCAAGGCTTAGGTTATTAGCTTTATCACCAAAGGGAAGACCTTGACAGCTCCTGAGAACTTGGTGGCGGTCTCTACCCACCAGGTCTTCTCTACAAAGGGCCAAAGCAACCAACAGGGGCAGCTGGGTGGGTCTCTGAGTAGGAAAAAATGGAATGAACTCGAATAGGAATCATGAGCCTTTCAGCAGACGCCATTACAGGGGTCTTTTTCTGTTTTCCTAAATTCCCTATCTTAATCTCTAAATCAAAGCTTATGAAAGTACCTCATATTTGTCAGTAAAACATGAAAATCAGCTGTAAGCTTGACAGTTCTCTATTGCAGAAAATATTGTCTTCGCTTTCTTCTCATCCCTACAAAACAGCAGTGTTATGTTATTCTGTATTGAAACGATATTCCCTTCTTGTGGAAGTAACAAATTCTTCACTATTTCTAAACTGGTAGCTGAAGGGAAAAAAGTAAGGAATTTTTTTCTGAAACTATACAGTCTGTTATTTGGAAATGTAGAAAGGTTGTTACTAATTGGGTTACTGTAGACCGTTTGGAAGGATTTTATGTCTATTCAAACACTTCAGCAAATTTCAGGTTCAAGATGGGTGAGGTATCCTTAACTACAAAATTGAGATCCTTCTATTAATCTATGGTTTTTTAATGGGCTGTTTCCCCTTGAGGATCAGTAAGGAAAGAGGTCAGGTGGTAAATTTAACAGAAACAAAGCTGTAAATAAATACACAGGCCAAGTTAGCCATTGTAAGTCCTAAAGGTTTTATAAAAGAAATCTTTGTTCTTGGAAGTCTGTCAGGCATTGAGACTCGGGTGCTGAGAACTGGGGAGCCTGGACCCATTTAAGGAAAAAAGTTTAGCTATTCATAATTCCAATAATGGAGTGTTAGATATTTGTAACGCTACATAAAGGCATTCCATATTAGAACGTACTTGCCCATATCCTGTACTTTCTTTGAGATTCTAGCACAGTAAGTTTTTAAATGTCTGTTTCTGTCTCACCAGATGGTTGATGTCAAGATATGAGGACCAAGGGGACACAGAAAACACCTAGTTGTATTATTAAATCCATCAGAACATCTAGAACAGTCCTCTGCCTAAAACAAACCCTCAGGAAATTAGTCAAAGTGGCATTTAAAATAAAAACTATTGAACAAACAGGAATTACCATTCAGTTTATTCCTGATTACAGAAATAAGAGATTGATAGAGTTCATGTAACTTTAATACTATATAGTATTACTACGTAGAAATAATCAACATTAATTGAGCGGTTGCATTACTGAGTCGGCCAGAAGTCATGTGTTAGTCTATGAAGTCTCCAAAATATAAGGTAAATTCAATAGTTCTCTACTAATATACATAATTATTATTCTATTAGTTCTTTACAGATGAGGAAACTGAAACTAAGAAAGTTTCAGTTAAAAAGGATAGAACCAAAAAAAAATAAAAAACACAAAATAAAAAATAATAATAAAAAAAAGGATAGAGCCAAAACTTTTCCCTTTGGCATTGCTATATTAAACAACAGCATCAGTATGATCCTCAACAGTTACCCCTGAGGCTTTATTCCTTGGAAGAGCTGTCATAGGAAGACTGATATGTTTATTTTAACATTTTCATAATATGTTAAAGGAAATGGGTGGATTTTGAAAATGTACAGGATCATATAAAACTGTGTTCTATTATGCTACAATTATTACAGCCAATTGCACAGAAATATAATTGATGCACAGCAATAAAATTATAACATTAACTTGGACAATTTTTAGCCTTTCTGTCCATCATCCAAACAATGATCTTGATTGTTAAGACACATACACACACACACACACACACACACACACACACACTTTTTTTTTTTAATTTTAAAGGCATACATTGAAATGGTAGTGCTTAACATGAGATTTTTTTTTTAATGAATTTTGATTTTCTTGGGGAAATATCACAAATCTAAATCATGTCACATTTTATTTGTACCTGTTGGAAAATTAAGTTGTATAACCATTTCAGGCTTACCTGGTTGCCTATAAGTACATGTAATTTAAAAACAAACAAGTATATAATCTCTGAATGACCAGTAGCTTTATTTTATAGAAGTGATAACTAAAAATCAAGATAATTCAGAAATGCCATTCTTTTTCCACATCCTGCCTACCTCATATGTACACAGGTAAATACTGATATTTTACATCTGAAGACTTTTATACTGCAAAGGTGTTTTTTTTTTTTTTAGTAGCCCCAACACCTTGGATGGCATACCTCAGAAAGTAAGGGACCTAGTGCCTAAATCAAGCCATGAGGAGGGTCATAGAAGGGGCAGAGAGATTTATTACCCTTAGCTTTCCACAGAAAAACAGAAAATCACTGTATCTGATTATTATGGGGGTAATCCTACCCATTTGACAGGATTTTAAAGCTCAGTCAATTAAAAAACACCTAGAGTAGTGGGAAAACAAGATAAAGAAGACTAACGACCTAGGGTTTAGTTTAATGACAGAAAAGAATAGATGCATTATAAATTTTCCATTGATAATAATGGTACCCAATTATTAATATCATCAAAGCACATTATCAGAGAAACTAGATTTTTCTAATTAGGGGAATTTACTCATGGAGTTGGAACTTGAGATGAAATTGGAAAGATTCTCCCAGGTAGAAGGAGAGAAGGAATTGCAGATGAGTAAAGTTGTCCAAAAAACAAACAACAACAAAAAGGAATAGAAAGGTAAATTTCAGTTATTAGTGCTGGTTAGTGTGAGCAGAAAGTATCATTATGAAAAAAGGCTACAAAGTTCTCACTTGAACCTAAGGCAAGAGTGACAATTTTTTTTTTTTTTTTTGGTACACGGGCCTCTCACTGTTGTGGCCTCTCCCATTCCGGAGCACAGGCTCCGGACGCTCAGGCTCAGCGGCCATGGCTCACGGGCCCAGCTGCTCCGTGGCATGTGGGATCTTCCCGGGCCGGGGCACGAACCCGCACCCCCTGCATCGTCAGGCGGACTCTCAACCACTGCGCCACCAGGGAAGCCCAAGAGTGACAATTTTTATAAGACAGAATGACCAGAATTTAGGAATTAGGGGCTGGAGAACCTCTTAGGAAGAACCAGTTAGGAAGAAACTGTTTAGGATGCTGGTTAAGAAACAATGGAATCATCCAGGTATGACAGGATAAGGAGAGAATGTGAGAGGGGAGAAACTGTCAGTTACTGAAACTTATTTAAACATCTACCTGATTTAGTGACTGAGTGACATGAGTAATCAAGGCCTCCACACAGTGACATGAATTCCATCTGCCTCCTCCAGTTAAAAGGAGTCAGGCAATTACTAAGTAGAAGGGAGACAGTAGCGACTTCAGCCTGGCCCCCAAATTACTTTTGGCTTACACCTATGCCATATGCATAAGTACCCTCCTGCAGCTAAGAAAATATGAACATGCCCTTCACACCTTCCATGCTAAGACGTCCTTTTTTCTTTCTTTCTTTCTTTCTTTTTTTTTGGTATATTTTGGAGACAACTACTCACACAGGCTCCTGCTTGATATTTGCCATCTTTAAGTGTAGATCTGTTGAGTTTTTCTAAACCTGGGTTTTTGCCACTGTGATTGACAGACCACCTTTGTTTAGCAAAAGAACATAAGAAATGCAAGGATGAGTGTTTCAGGAGACCCTCCTAGGGATGTGGTTTACTGATGAAATAAATACAGGGACTAGGAATGAGCTTCCTGATCCCTCATCATCCTGCTGCAGAATATCAAGACCATCCCGAGAGGTTCATTTTAACCTGCTTTAACTGCAACAAAAATTTTGGGAGATGGAGAAAGAGTTAAACAAGTTCTGATTTCCTTGTAAATTAGAAGCTGTCCCAAGCAAAGGACTATGAATATTAATTTACATAAACCAGTGTAAAACTAGAAGAGCATTGATTGAATCCTGTTTAATCCCTTCTGGTGCATTCCAAAGGGATTGTGAATTGGATAGCTCATAAAGGGCCTAAAATAGAAATACAAGAATGTTATTTTTTTCTGGATGAGCCTAAAAAGGAAATAGAGAACTCTACTCCTTTTCCAGTTGACATAATAGATGGGCAGCAGTGCTCAGAAAATGACACTAGGAATAAAGAAACTTGTGTTTGAGACCCAGGTCCACCATTTATTGACAAGGTGATTCTGGCCATTTCATCTTTCTAAGCCACAATTTTCTTAACTTTAAAACAAGTAGCTTAGGGAATTCCCTGGCAGTGCAGTGGTTAGGACTCTCACTGCCATGGACTGGGTTCAATCCCTGGTTGGGGAACTAAGATCCCACAAGCCACGCGGTGCAGTCTAATAATAATCAAGCAGCTTAGCTATACCTACTGCAAATGCTTTATAGTGAGGCAGGCATAGAAGTGGTTTGTAAAATGTAACGAACTACAGAGATACTATATAGTAACCACTCTTGCTGACTGTCACATTCCCACATAACACTTATTCCTCATCACTCATAATCAAAAGCCAAACTCTCTCATTCTGGGTATTAAAGACCTCACAGGTTTCTTCCCCCTTCCTTATCTTTCCCCCTTGATGCAATCTCTTATTTTCAAAAAGATTCTTCTAAGTAACCATTTCACATCTTCCCATTTATGCAAATCGCCTTCTCAACCAAACCAGTCTTCTAAGAGGAGGGTTTTTTGGCCCTTTCTAGAAAGAAGAAAGTATGGAATACAGTTGTGATGGGGAAAAGATGAACTCCTGCTTAGAAAAGCTAGAAAGGTAATCACAGGCTACCTCCTTTTGTCTTTTAAAGAAAGTTTAAATAGTAAAGTTTAATAAACTATTAACCAGTAAGTTGTGTGTGTGTGTGTATGTGTAGCTGGGGGCGGGGGGCGGGGGCCGCTGGGTATGTTGTAAACAAAGAAATAAGATGAAGTCTTTCAACCATGAGGTGTTTGCCACTGAAGATCTGCTCAGGGACTCATGACTTGTTTTGTATAGTGGACTCTATGGATAGTCTGGAGAAACCTGTAAACAAATATCTTCTGAATACAATGTTTTAAAATACTTAAAGCATACAGGATAAGAAAATTAGCCACATTAAAATACAGCTGCCAAAATGTATTTCTTTTACGTAAAATGTGTTTCATTAGTCACATCAAATAACAAGGAACAAGAGGTGGAATAACAAATGTCAGTTTCAAGGAATCAGAATGATGTAAATTTTATTTCAAGATATCTGCAATATCTTCAAAGTGATCCAAGAACATCTGTGATGGCCACTGTTGAAAAAGTCAGAGGCACTGCAAAATCCATTGTGATTAGCTGCCTACAGATACACTTGAAGGAAATGCTTAGCTACATTTAGAGTTTGGTAAAATAAAGATGTAATTTTTCCCCATCCATGTTTACAACCCCCTAATGGTCTGCAGAACTCAGATTTTGGTCAAGATTTGCCAATAAAATCGAGTGGCCTTCCTCAGAAAATAACAACAACAAAAACAGGGATGAAGGGGAAATGATGTAATATCAGGTCAACCCATCTTCCTAGAAGCATTTATTTTGCCCTGGTTATTCCAGCTCAAGGTGCTCTCTAAGCAATCTCGTTCCCTTTATCAACGGTTTTTACTTGTTTCTGCCTCCCTGTTTGTTGCCTATTCACCAAAAGATATTAGGCCACCAACCCAGCTCCCTGGATCTTGTCAACATCTGAGGGGGAAAAAATCTGGCAAAGAAAAGGGTAAATTATAAACCGCCAGGGGTAGCTTACTTTTTTCTATCCCTTGGTGTCAGGGTGGTAGCAACAATTATGCAGATTTAGGCAGAATAACAATAGCATGAATACTCCCCCCAAATAGGACTACATTTATCAAGCGGAAAAATCCAAGCTTTCCAACTGCTTCCAAGTATGTATCAATACAAGTCTTAATATCTCAGCCTCCAATTGGTGCAGTATTTTCTCCTGGAGCCCATGCAAGTAACTCCAGAAGTGCGTTCTGATTGGTTAACTCTCTCAATAGCCTCTGCAAACCAATGGGAATAGAAATTTTAGAAACATCCAGAGACTATAATAACCTTTTCCTCAAGCTGCACTATTTCTTTCCTAACATGTCTGGACGAGGAAAAGAGGGCGGCAAAGCGCGAGCAAAGGCCAAGACCCGCTCCTCGCGGGGCGGGCTCCAGTTCCCCGTGGGTCGAGTCCACGGCCTGCTTCGCAAGGGTAACTATGCCGAGCGGGTCGGGACCGGCGCGCCGGTGTACCTGACGGCGGTGCTGGAGCACCTGACGGCCGAGATCCTGGAGCTGGCGGGCAACGCGGCCCGTGACAAGACGCGTATCATCCCGCGTCACCAGCAGCTGGCCATCCGCAACGACGAGGAGCTCAACAAGCTGCTGGGCAAAGTCACCATCGCTCAGAGCGGCGTACTGCCTAACATCCAGACCGTGCTGCTGCCCAAGAAGACCGAGAGCCACCACAGGGCCAAGGGCAAGTGAATCTGCCGCAAAGGCTCTTTTGAGAGCCACTAAACTCTCATTAGAGGACTGTGATCACAACATTCGGAGAGCTTTGTACGTGGCGGTGCGCGCGCACCCTGACGCATAGCCAATCACGTTAGGGCGGCAAGTTTAAAAAAATTGCTTAAGTTTAAAAAAGAATTTTACCTTATTACAAGGCTTGTTGGTTACCTACGGAAACATATCCGGCTAAGCTCTTTTATCTGAAATTAGTGGGTGGCTCTGAAAAGAGCCTTTGAGATTTGCAAAGTAGGACGTCCCGCTACCGATTTACTTCTTCTTGGAGGCCGCCTTCTTCGCCTTTGTAGCCTTGGGTTTGGTAGCTTTAGGCTTGGCTGCCTTGGCTTTGGGGGCCTTGGCCTTGGCCGGACTCTTAGCCGCCTTCTTCGGCTTGGCTGCCTTCGCCTTTTTCGGGCTCTTGGCCACCTTCTTGGCCCCAGCAGCCACCCCCGGTTTCTTGGTTTTCTTAGGGGCCTTCTTAGCGGCCTTCTTGGGGGTAGCCGCGCCCGTGGCCTTCTTGGGCTTCTTAGCTGCCCCAGCAGCCTTCTTGGGCTTGGCCGCGCCTGCCTTCTTAGCCTTGGGCTTGGTTTCCCCGGTGGCCGCCTTTTTGTTGAACTTGAAAGAACCTGAAGCGCCAGTGCCCTTGGTCTGCACCAGGGTGCCCTTGCTCACCAAGTTCTTAAGACCCAGCTTGATGCGGCTGTTGTTCTTCTCCACGTCATAACCAGCGACCGCCAGCGCTTTCTTCAGCGCGGCCAAGGACACGCCGCTGCGCTCCTTGGAGGCGGCGACAGCCTTGGTGATGAGCTCGGACACCGGGGGCCCGGACGCCTTGCGTTTTCCAGCAGCTGCGCCCGTTTTCTTCGTCTTCTTCTTAACAGGTGTTTTCTCTGCAGGTGCGGGAACAGCAGGAACAACTGGAGCAGTCTCCGACATTTTTCTGTTTAGCCAGGAAAGACAAAAAGTAAGCTTAAACTGTCAGAACGGCGTGTCCCGGGAACCGCCGGCTGGGGGTTTATATAGAGAGTCGCTGCGTGATGATTGGTTGCCTTTTCCGTGCGCCGCGCTGCTACGAAGGGCTCCTCGGCTCTGCCGAATGGCTGTGTTTTTTGCCCCTTAAAAAAGAAGAAAAATATAAGAAGTCTGGGCACGAAATAATTAGGGATTTGGGGGAAACTGATCCGAGACTCTTCAGGCTTCATTCCTGCCTTATTTGCTATACCTAGTTTCAAAGCCGGCCCCCTGAAACTTTCCTGATTCCCCCAACTCCCTTGGAAACTTCGGTCAAATTGAGACAACTTTCAGATTTTCCTTAAAATTACTAGTTCTCTCTGCTTCCTTTGCAAATCTTTCTTCCAGGGCATTGTCATACACATTGTTTTCTTTTCAACCTTATATAAATAACCTCATTTTTACTCAAATATACAAGGAAAATCGGTTTTTTCGCGGGAGCAATAGCACAGCTCTCCTGCAACTTGTTTGCTCTAAGCACTGGGAATTGGCACTGGGGTAGAAAATTCTACGTACAAGATGGATAAGTATTTTTAAAAGGATAGATTTTTTAAAAAAGTATTTGAGTGACCAGTGTGTAAACTGGGTTTGCTCCCAGTGTTTCGGTGATTTAAACATTTTTGGAAGGATGGGGTGTGAGGCTGCTCCATTTATTTTCTAGACAAACAGCTCCAAATAGAGTCACCAACCTGCTCTAAAAATTAGTATAATAGATTTTTCTGACCTAGAATGGGCATTAGAGATCAATCACACCATCTACAAAGAAGAAAAGTGAATCATGAAGCAACAGATTGGCAGTTCTACATCATTTTACCAGCTCTGAGCTCAAGAACTCTGTAAGATCAAGTGGGTTAAAATTGTATATTGCCTAATGATATTCCGTCCATAAGATTTTCTTCCTCCATTATTTAGCACAGAATTATGTACATATTTCCTATATTTCAAAATGATACTTAAAATACAAATTTGATTTATCTTTTTTCAACATTGCAAATAGGGACACAGAGGACTAGAAAGTAAAAAAAAATTCTCATTAAACTCACTTACTGAATCTTCATAAGTTTCCCTGGGATTTTTACTAACAAAATATGAACTAGGCTATCATGACCTAAATTAATTGGCTGAATGTGTCCACTAAGGAGTTGAATAAATATTTCATAGCAAACATGACTGATTTCCTACTCCATCTCTTTGTAACACAGAGAGCTAATGGAATTCGATAAATATTGGATAATTAAGCACAAAATTAATATCCACCAAATAATCAGATACTGAAATTAAACCTGTTTGTCAAAATAAATAAACAAGAAAACTATTTTGGTGTTGTGTTTTTTTTTAAATAAATACCCCTACTTCCTAAAATCTATTTATTCTGGCCTACATTCAATAGTGACTTGAGAATTTTTTCATATAACTCCAAGACAGGATAATCAACTTAAAAGATGTCATCTCTTTGCACTGAACTAATTCCATAAAAATGACTTGGCTTGTTTTTAAATAGTCATTATTGGCTGGCACTGTCTGTAACTAAGTCTCTGGGACTTGAGACCATGTTATATACCAATTACAAATACAGTGTATAAAGAAGGAAGCTTATAGGATTGGATCTAGAACATTCCAATTTTCCCAGGGAAGGCATTTTACATTTGTCTGGAGGATGGGGCTACTTGTCATCCTCAGTATCATCACTGTCAATAGCAATAGTAACAAACATTATATAACGCCCTTTTCCTTTTCAGCCCAGAGCCTAATACTATCTAGACCTAAAGATAAAATTAAAATTCAGATTTTTAAACCTTTACTATTTTGATGATCATTGTAGTCATGATATCAGTTGTTGAATACTTGTTGGAATTGTTCCCTAAGTTGTATGTACTCAATTTAAGATAGGTGAAAAGTTCTTTCTACAGCAGATGCCACCATTTCTTTCTTGTGCAACTGTTACCGGTTCCCATGGCTATTTAGGTCCCAAATAAGTGAGAAGGCATTGGGGCTCAGGGTCATCTGCTTAATTGTTTATAGGTAATCTCTGCCATTCCTGGAGGGCAATAATTGAGACTTGATTTCACCTGAAAAGTTCTGCCCTAGATGTGTATAGGAGGTTGGAGCTATACTGTGTGTAGGTACTGTTATCTCTTGAGATCCAGGTATTTATGCTCTAACTGTAGCATGGACAAGGTTCTTGAAAGCTGGATCACCCCATGGGACTATAAAGTTGAAACGTTTCACCTATTACTTGGTAGCCCACAAAAAAGTTATCTGTATTTCTTTTGAATCCTAAATCTGTATATATTCTAAAACCATTCACTTTCTGCTAGACTAAGATTTGAACTATTTTTACTTTATAGATGTAAAAAATAAATAAGAAAAACTAAAGTTAAACAAGTGATGGATGTCTCACAACTTCATGTTCTCTCAATTTTGGTGTCAAGCCCCCACTCACCATAGTAAATGACTGTGAAAGAGATAGGTAGGGCTCACCAGGGCAATCCACAGGGGCTGTACTTAAGTGTTCCAAAATTCAGTAAATTTCAAACATTTAAGGAGAAGAGTGACTATGTTGACTAAATATCAAAAAGGCCAAATTAAAAATAAGGGCTATAGAGCAAATAGAGCATTGTTTTACAATGAAATGTGTTCAGAAGGGTGATGAGAAATCACATCTATTTTAATTTCCTATCAGATGGTCTCACCTGAGGACACTCTACCACTTGAAACTCCCCTTCAAGCACAACTATATATCAATATTATTCATTTTATTTCCTAAAAAGGACACTACTACTCTCAAACTTCCACTTTCATTTTTACATGTCCCTCTGTGTATCTGTAATATCTGGTACACGCAGAAGGTGACTAATTTCTATTATACCTCAGAAATACTCCAATCCTCATTTCCTGCAGCAAGCCTCATTCTCAGGTACCTACCACAGTCTCTTTCCCAGTCTGGGCTACAAGTTCTCCAGAAGAAGTTCTCTATCACAATACAGCCCAATGCAACCTATTGCAATGATGGAAATGTTCCGTATCTGCACTGTAGAACAGACAACAACTACACTTGCCTGTGGTTATTGAGCACTTACTTAAAGGTAGAGTGACTGAAGAAATTAATTTTTAATTTTATTTAATTTTAATTAATTTAAATGGGCATATGTGGCTAGTAGCTAATACAAATATAGGAAAGCACAGCTCTAAAACAATTCTTCTCAAACTTGAATGAGCAAACCACTCACTTGAGGATCTTAAAAATGTCGTATCAGTTCAGTAGATTTGGGACTGGTCCTGAAATTCTGTATGTCTAACAAGCTCCCAGGTGATGCTAATGTTGCTGGGATCTGACTGCTCCACCCATCACTACCAGGATGAATCTAGGAGGATGGTGGGCTGATTACATGGCCCCTCACCCCGAGTTTACTTTTCTCTTTCTTCAGCTAGAGTTTAAGTTCTTTAAAAGAATGTGTGATTGTCTTTGTAAATCTGGTATTTGTACACCACTCTTGGCGTATAGTAGACCCTAAATTGTTGAATGAATAAATGCAATGAATCAATGATTCTTGTTCAGTGACTTTCTCAAAAAGGAGAGCAGGGGAGATCACCATGTCTAAATCCACAGGTAACTGCACCTGAACTAAATCTCAAAAA
This sequence comes from Delphinus delphis, assembly GCF_949987515.2. Lineage (NCBI taxonomy): Eukaryota > Metazoa > Chordata > Mammalia > Artiodactyla > Delphinidae > Delphinus > Delphinus delphis. The sequence goes on along the minus strand of NC_082692.2, from coordinate 20,970,003 downwards.
GTTTGTGACTCAAGGAAGTTAATAATCCTCTGACCGCTTATATGGTAAGCACCAGCAGAGAAGGCTTTTTTTTTTTTTTTTTTAAAATCACCTCTGTAGTTACATAGAAGGCACTCAATGTGAATTTGTGGACTGTGAGTAATGTTGGCATTTGTCTATTAACCAATACTTATCTGTGTGTAGAACTTCAGTTACCCTTTTTACTTGGACAGTATTTCACTCTTGTTATTTTTTAAATATTCTGTTAATTTGCAAACTTATTCATCCTGATGTATCTTCAATGCTTTAATGACATAGCTCGGTGGCAGGTGGCAAGGACATAAGACCACAGAATCAGAAGACCTCAGTTCTACCCCCCACAATACCATTTATTAGAACAGGATTAGGTCTTCAATCCTGGGATTCTTCATCCTCACAATGTAAATAATGCTTTATAAATCGGGGAGAAAAGAGTGGAAATTCAATTAATGTTGGCTCCCCTTACTAGACATCCCTCTTTACCAGGAATGCTGAAAAACGATGGTTATGTAAACGCTTCGCCAAACGGAAATGTTCAGGATCAGCCAAACTTAATAAGCATTACTAGAGTTTTTAAGAATACTTACATTTTTTAAAGTATCTTCATGTTTTCAAATTAATTTTATTCTGCTTTCTCTCCCTTTTGCAGACAAATGTGGCGGTACTGCCTCCTTTTGTTAAATAATAAAAGTGGTGAGGAGACTTGTACAATATTAATTGAGAAAACCCACAGGCACAGGACTAGAGTCCACAAAACCAGCGACTCTGGACCCCAACCAGGAAACAGGAAACAGATACTGAGTCGCATTTCCCCGCCCCCTTCCCTGCTAGGCAATAGCAGACGGCCAGTGAGGAAGGGAAGAGGCGGGGGCAGAGGTCTCGTTCCCGCCCCCGCCGTTTCAGTTTCCTAATAGGTCCGTAAAACTGATATATAAGAGGCTGCAGCCCAGGGTTAAGTGCTGTAAGAGGTTAGAAGTCGCTGTTAGTCATGTCTGGTCGAGGCAAAGGTGGAAAGGGCCTGGGAAAGGGGGGCGCCAAGCGTCATCGTAAAGTTCTCCGTGACAACATCCAGGGCATCACCAAACCTGCTATCCGCCGTCTCGCCCGGCGTGGTGGTGTGAAGCGCATTTCTGGCCTTATCTATGAGGAGACCCGCGGGGTGCTGAAGGTGTTCTTGGAGAATGTAATCCGCGATGCTGTTACCTACACCGAGCACGCCAAGCGCAAGACTGTCACCGCCATGGATGTGGTTTACGCGCTCAAACGCCAGGGACGCACTCTCTACGGCTTCGGCGGCTAAGTTTCATTGCGGTCTTCGGTTGTGAAGCTCTCGTTTACTCACAAAAGGCCCTTCTCAGGGCCACCCACTTGGTCACATGAAGGGCTGCTAACTAGCACAAAGGAGAAACAAAGGTAATATTTAATGTTTTATATTAATACTGGGTGCCGATTTTAATTAAGGCAGTCGGTTTCTCTTTAGACTCCGGCTGTCGCGTTTTTTTGGTCTTTTTTCCGAGTTAGATATCATCTCAAGATGGCGGCTCTCAGACATGCCAAAAACAAAATCGTGCAGTGGAACTGCTGGAGTTTTTACTCAGCAGAAGTGAATTGCATTTGACATAGCATCAGTTTTCGAATTTCAACATGTTTGAGTTCATTTTACTCCCCAAAACATTTAAATTAACTTGTCCAGAATGTCCCAGTGACCAGGACTTAGTGTCCTGAAGAAAGCACCTGAGGCCTTTAAGCAGCCTTCTTTCTACAGAAAACGTCGCAGATAGCTCTGGATAGATGGAGCCATAGGTAGTGAACTCAAATCGGGTGGAAGAGACATTGTAAAATTTTGTCTTATCTAGTGGACTCCTGAGGACGCGTTGGAACTCTTAACATGACTAAGAGGTCATCACTCTTAATGCTTTGTTTCCAAAACGTTGATAATGTGACCTTTCTTATGGCCATCCCACCTCTGACTGCATCCTTACCTCTCCATTTTCCCACCAGGCGGAAGAGGTGCTCTTCAGGCCTTCTCATGCTCATCCTGCCACCTGTGTTCTAAATCTTTCACTCCCAGAAGCTTTGTGTTTGTGTCAGTGAAAACACACCCTGGTGTGTGGGTGAACACACACCCAGGGACAGTTTCATTCTGTCCCTGTTATCTTAAGATAGTTATTAATGGAGCCCACTTCCACTATCAATAACTTATTTGTACAATAGATTAGTTGGTCATCCTGATCTAATCATAGTGATATCCCAGCTTAAAGTTTTATTCCTCTTTCTGCTGGCTCTTTCCCATCTACATATAAATATGTGTCAGTGTCTCTCAGTTTAATCCATACCTCTGTCAATTACTAGATCCTTTCCATTTATCAAATCTCCAAGCCTTGGGTAATCTGGAGTCACTATCCTCATGTCTTTTCCTGATTATATGACGTCTTCACAAATCACTCACTAAATATATCCTTGGCATAGTTACCAGTGACCTTCGAATGGCCAAAACCATGCACATCTGACCCTGTTTATTACTCCTGCCTTCACAATCTTCTCACAGTGTTTTGTGGTACCTTTCTTCCTAACCCAGATCCTATTGTTCTCCATGATCCTTCTCAGTTTGCTTCTTTGGGTCCTATTCCTCTGTTCTGTGGTTCCACTCAATTAACAAACCCTTGTTCTCCATTATCAGTTCATAGATCCTCCTTGAGCCGTCTCTTCCAGAGTGTGCCGTAAATGGTGAGACATCTTGGCACCCCGGAAATTGAATATCAGCTGAAATGGAGCAGAATATGCCGCCCCAAAATATGCCACTTTGGCATAAGGATTATTTTGAGCTAAGGCGCTTGAAAAACAGCTAATGAAAGAATGGGGCTGTGATCTCCCCTTTTCTTCCCGAAAGCAGATAATTATCCCATGTGAAACGTGCCATCCCTATACCAGGAGGAAATGAACATTCTTATCACCAGAAATGGGGAGTCCAGGATGAGAGAATCTATACAAACAGACCTTGTTAAAATAATCCTTATCTTCCTTTAGTCTCCCCATATATTTTAATTGCTATTTCACAGTTACTACTCTTTGTTCAACCTAGTATATAAGCACTTAGGCTTAACTGCTTTTTGGGTCTTCATTTTCCCGTGAAGACTCCCATGTACATGTAAAAAGATTAAATAAAATTTGTGTGCTTTTCTCATGTTAACCTGTCTTATGTCAACTTAATTCTCAAGCCCAGCTAGAGACCCTAAAAGGGTAGAGGAAAGTTTTGTTTCTCCTATACAGCTTTCTAATCCCTATAGTGGCCTGACAGGTCTCTCTGCCTGCATTATTCCCAATCTACAATCAGTCCCTCCCACTGCAGAAATCTGAGTGAGTTGCAAATTTCATCATGCCGTGTAGGAAAAAAAAAAGAGAGAGAGATAAAGAAAGAAAGAGAGATTCTGAGGCTGGACAAGACTAACACTTATTCCAGGCCTGATAGTGCCACCAAGAGGGGCAGACAGCTATTGAGGAGCTCCCTGGAATAAAATGCTGCACTGTACCCTCTCTGTCTCCGCCCCCTTCTCCTCCTCCCGCCTCTCCCTCTCCACCTCGCTGCCTTCTCCTTCTTTCTCCTTCCCCTTCCTCTTCCTCCCCTTCCCCTTCCTCTCCTTCTCCTTCTCCTTCTTCTCCTTCTTCTTCACTTTGTGTCAGAGTTTGTGAAGAGTCTGGGATCTTACCCTACTTACAAGATAATAAGATAACCTGTAAGTCTTTCATGGCTGCTGGCAGTAGACACAACACTCCTAGGTCAGAGACAAGAGGCTTTATTACAGCACAGCACATCAAGCAGCAATTTTGCATTGGATCCCCTTGTCCATCAGGTCCCACAGGGGCGACCTGGAGGGGCCCAGATGGATACTGCACACACAGTGGGTTTGCATCACAGCCAGGGTACAGCTTGGGGGATTGAACTTGAGTGTACTAAGCAAATCCGCTCTTTGGGGACAGCCACTATCCCATTCTTTAAGGTTCCTCAACTCTGATAAAGGGCATTCTTGGCACACCCTCAGAGCCCGTGGCAGATTGCCTCTGCCAACGCTGGGCTCAAAGGCTACACAATAAGGGTGTAATTGTGTTTTGCCCCAAGTTAGTGGATCCTCCTTGAATATTCAGTCTATGCATTGATATATGAGTGACACCAGGAAAGAAGAAAGCTTAGGTCTAACTTCCAGTAATTTATAGCTTGGTTGAACCAGAAGGTTAAACAAAAACAATTAGAAAAAATAATAAAAGATAGACTATATTCAAGTAGGAACACTTATGGTCAGAAATTTCATTCTTAGAGCCCTTTGCAGGCAAGGAAACGATGAGGATATGAGGAAGAAGGTCATATTGTAACCGGAAGTGGGGTCTGGCTGCTCGCTGCTCAGAAGCCAATAAAGAGGCAAGGTTGGTGGAAAGGAAAGTTTGCTTTATTTTGGATGCCAGCAACTGGAGTGGGGGGAGGGGGAGGGCAAACGCCTGTCCACCGACAATCAGTGGGCAAGAGCTTTTCCAGGCTGAGGGAGGGCGCTACATGCAGAAACAGTCCAGTCAGCTCTCACAGTCATCTTGAAATTGGTCATGTGGTGGTCTGACCAGAATCATCTTGATTATTAAGTACAGTTAGTCTTTACTTCCAGGGTCGGTTTGTTCCCATTTCTTTGAGGCCATTTCTCGGATTTGTGGCATCTTATGTCATGGCTGCAGTCTGGTCATCATGTAGTTAACTTCTTCCACCTGGCGGGGGTTTCAGTACCTACAAGGCAGCTCACAGGATGTGGCTCAGAACATTAACTATAGCCCTTGAGGAGGAACTAAAGGTCCTTGACTATGCTTAAGGACTAAACTATTATTATTTGGTCTTCTTTGACAGTTTTTGTATTTTCTCACTTCTCTGATTAAACTTATTCTTTGGCTAAAGCTTTTACACAGACAAAAGTCAGGCTGAGAACATGGGGGCATAGACCATACTGTCCTGCTCCGTTTCAATATGACAGCCGGGCCCAGAAGGAGTAGCAGGTATTTGGCTGAGGAAAGAGCAGGGAAGAGTGAGGGGAGAGGAGGCAGGTGTAAGGGGGATTCACTATGTTATTGAAGAGTGCTCAGTTCTGCGAAGGACTGAGTACACGTTAAGTTACATCTAAGTATACGTTAGACTCAGAGACTAGAGATAAACGTGTGCTGAACACAGAGAGGATGGGATTGAAGGACCAAGTGGGCACCACACATTTACGAGGCAGATAAAATTCTCAGCATCTATGAGGCATCTCATACTTGATATCTTTAGTCAGCCACCCACTTGACCTCTGCCCATAGGATGCAGATAAAACCCATTGGTGAGTGACAACTATAGACCAACCAAATATACCCCTAGGTCTGTTTAATAGAGCAACTGTGTGTGATTGGCCCAGCTACCTTCCACCTGCTCAGTCCTCTTGTTCAACTTAACTCTGGTCCTCAGAGGCCCATCATCAGGAAGGAAGGCTGATGTGGCAGAGAGCAAAGGAGATTATATGAACATTGTGTAAATAACGGATTCATCTAGCGAGGACCTTCCACTTGTTTGTCTTATCCTAAGTATGCTGTGCTGTCCATCTATTTCCCCATGCTTTTTGCAACATGGTTTAAATTGATTAAAATTTCTAAGCATTTTAGTTTGGTCTGTGACCCTTTCTGCTCTGTGACCTCTGGGAAAGTTGCCTGGTAGTGTGCTTGGAGGTGAAGGGTGGCAGAATATGCCACCCTAAAATATGCCACTTTGGCTTGAGTTATTTTGAGCTAAAGGCACTTGAAAAACAGCAGGTGCAAAAGAGCACTCTGACCTATTTTCCTTCTGAAAACAGGAAATCAAACTCCCATATGGAAGATTCCCTTCCTGTACCAGGAAGAAAATAGCATTATCACCAGATAGGAAGCTTAAAACAGAGAGAACGCTGCATTGTTAAACTAGCCTTTATCTTCCTATTTCCTTTTCTACCATTAACTATCCTAGCCCAAACTCCTTTGTCTTGTCACATTTTCATCATTTAATTTAGTATATAAGCCATGTAAGAGCTGTACTCTAGTGTCTGTGGACACCCCAAATATTTATTTCTACTCAAAGAACCCATGACCCTTTACTTACCAGCTGCGTGGCCACATTTAGCCACTAGCCACCTGTTGGTCCTCAGTTAATTTATACATCAGGAACAGCGATAGTAACACCTCCAGCATTGTGAAAACACCTTAGGGACTGAAGACCAAACTATCTCTAAGCACCATTTTAGTGCTTCACCTCTCCCATCTGTACCAAACTACCCTACAGACCACGAAATGGTAAGTGTGAGCTCTTTCATAGAAAAGATAGGTGGCCCTGAAAAGGGCCTTTACCTTTACTGTAGAAAACAGAATAAACCTTACAAAGGTCAATCTCAGCCGCCGAAACCATAGAGAGTGCGTCCCTGGCGCTTGAGCGCATAGACTACGTCCATGGCGGTAACAGTCTTGCGCTTGGCGTGCTCAGTGTAGGTGACAGCGTCCCGTATTACGTTTTCCAGGAACACCTTCAGCACCCCGCGGGTCTCCTCGTAGATGAGGCCGGAAATGCGCTTCACACCGCCACGCCGGGCCAGACGGCGAATGGCGGGCTTGGTGATGCCCTGGATGTTATCACGCAGAACCTTGCGGTGACGCTTAGCGCCCCCTTTTCCAAGGCCTTTCCCGCCCTTGCCCCGACCAGACATAACAGAGAAAAGCTAAGCACGCCGACTGAGTCTAACACTAGCAAACTGCAGCCCCTTATGTAGCGATTGTGCGGACCTTTGTGAAAACTGCAAGACCAGAAAGGCGGGAAACCGTACTGAGTCCCCGCCCCTTGCTTCTAAGACCTGAAATGAACAAGGGCTAGGGCGTTTTACTGGTATTCAGAAAATAAGAATCTTTAAACAGAAGCATCAAACGTATACACAAAGGGACTTGCCTCGTTTAAGTATGCTTGTATGTGTTTAAAGATTTATCCATTCCATATATTCTTGGATCTTTGCCACTGGCCTTTAAGCCCAAATTCCCAAAACAAAGTAATTTATAAATACATTGACAAGCAACCACGCCAGGCTTTGGGTTTGGAATCCATAAGCAAGCTGCTCTCAAACTATTATTGGGCATGTTTATTAATCTATCTGAGACTCAGTGGCCTTATCCATAAAATAGGATCAATACTATTGATAATGGAGTTATTGTAAACAAAATAGCATCTAGTTCGTGAACAATAAATTTCTATCGCCCTGGACTTTGTTCTTAAAAACAAAGTATTTATAATACAGACAGGCCTAAGGCACATGGAAAGATTTCAAAACATTTCTAATATAACACCAGTTTGTACAGTGTGCTTTCACTTATACAGATTAAGCATATAAATTTGAACAATGAAGGATTGCAGAGGAAAAGAATGTAAATTGTCAGGGGCTAATAATACCCTGTTCTCATATAGAGGACAGAGGGTGGAGGGGTGATTGTCCTTTACTGTGGTTGGTGCATGGAATTCATGCAAAGTTATCATAAACACCAATGTTAGGCAAAGAGATTTTATGCAAGTGCCAGAAGTAAAAATGTGATCTTTCCTAGATTATTATATTATTTTAAAAAAATTGTCGAGCACTATGATTTAAATGATGTCCTTGGAATAAATAGAATGTTCAAAATAAGAGATTATTTTTTCTTCACACTATGATATACCAAGCACACCGTCCTAAGAGCTGAGCAGTAGCTCAACCAATTACCCCATCAGTAAATTTGAGATTACAAATATCAAATTTGAAAACTCAATTTACTTTTGAGGTAGTGACAGCAATAGCTAAAAAATCACACACCAACATGAACGAACCAAACTGCTGTTCAGTGGACACGTCATCACTAGAACAGCCAGAAGAAAGGAAAACACTGCTATTTATGCAAAAACAAACCAAAACACACCAAAATTTGTTAAACAAGCCTTGGAATCCAAAGCAATACACAGTAGCAACTGCTAAAGAAAGATCACAGCTTTTTTTACATTGTTATTTTGAAATAACTAAATTCACAAAAGTTGCTCCAATAGTACCTAGAGTTCCTCGAACGCAGTTTCCCCTAATGGTGAAATCTTATTATCTTATAATATCAAAGCCAGGTAATTGACATCGGCAAAGTACTTTTAACTAGCCTACAGGCCTTACTTAGCTCTCACCAATTTTTCCATGCACTCATTTGTGTGTGTGTGTGTGTGTGTGTGTGTAGCCCTGTGCAATTTTATGTGTCACTACCATCTCAACGCTGACACAAAACTGTTCCATCATCACCAACGAACTCTTTAATGTAACACTTTTGTAATTCACATCCACTCACTTCTCCCCTGTCCTGGGGCAATCACTAATCTGTTATCCACCTCTAGAATTGCCATTTTGAGAATGTTATATACATGGAATAATACAAAATGCAACATTTTGAGACTGGCTTTTTTCACTAAGCATTACCCATCTAGGTAGTTGCATGTATCAATGGCCTCCCTTTTTATTGCTGAGTAGGATTGCATTGCATTGTGTATGAGAATTTATTTAACCATTCACCAGTTGAAAGATATTAAGTTGTTTCTAATTTATAAATAAAGCTGTTATGGACTTTCATGCAGAGGATTTTTGTTGTTTCTCCCCAGCTGCCCCCCCACCCCCAGTTTTGGTTTGCTTTTTGTATTTCCTGCGTTCCACCTGAAAATTACATTTTTTAAAATGGCAGAAGTTCTGCGATGATGACTGGGAGCCTAATAAGCCTTTCAATAGTCACATAGAAATCACATTGCATTGCCATTAACACTTGCAGTTTTGCTTCAAGGTTCAAAAACATTGCACTGCGCTATCCCCACTGTTTCTGAAGGTGACTTCTGGTTTCTGTAGCTGAGGATTTGCTCCAGTAACAGTCTGCAACGTTTGTTAAACTGTTGGTGTCCAGTGTCTTTGGTTCCTGCCGTGGGACGTGTGTTCTCACTTTTCTGCAGAGCTATTCACTTAGCTCCTGGAGAGCCTCCAGTGTTGCCTAATCCCCCCCGACCGGTAGTAAACCCAGGAATAAGGCTGGGCGTTCCCACTGCCAACATCTGTAAAACCTGCCTGAATCCACAAACCTGGCATTGCTCTAGGGTTTGTTCTAGGGTTCTGCATTTGTTAGAGGAAAGTTGGGAGCTGTTGTCTCATTGGCTCTTTGAGGATGAATAATAGGTGATTATGGCAAAGCCTAAGTTCTGCCTTAGTGACTATATTATGTTTCTCATGCAGGGTGCAGACACATTCTGCACAATCTGAACTTTCAGTTATATGCTGCAACAACCTATGAATTCCTGATGTGCTGAACATACTTATTTAGTTCAGGCCCCAGATTTGGTGCACTAGTGCTATGCCCAACTGTATCACTGACAGCACTGCTGCCCACTCTGCCGGTGGTGCTGCTGGAAGTTGAACTCTGGAAATCCCATGGAACCCATGTTTTGGGTACCAGGTCTCTATTTTCAGTACAGAAAGTATGACGACCTTCACCAGAGGATGTATTGCTCAGCACAGAAGCAAATAAGTTAACACCAAACTGCTCTCCAGTAGTACTCAGCCTGGGTCCTTGAATATGTTCATGTTCATGTGCACACACGTGTATGTGTGTGCATGCCACATAAAGCATGCCTAGGATGCTTTCCAGGTTACTCAAGGACCCACCCTTTTTCTCATACCTGACGTCATCCTTGGACTTCTTGTATCAGGGAGGGAAATTTGAATTATTTTGCCTGGTCTAATAATTAAATTGACATAGATTAACGGAGGAAAAAAACAATTTGTACGCACAGAGGTCATTCAGAAATGAGACCACCGAAGTAACCAAAGCAGGCTATATATATATATGTATACACACACACACACACACACACACATATATATGGCTTGTACTTGGGGTAGCAGACAAATGAAGTTTGCTTATACAGCTTTCTTAGTGTTGAATTCCCAAATTCTGTTAAGGATACTTTCTATTCTCATACTGGGATAAAGATATCTTCACATGGGAGGTTTATTTCTCTTTTAGGGGTTAAGAGGATAAAAATATTTATATATCACCTATTTTCCCCTGGCTGTTTCTCAAATAACTCTAAGGATTGCAGAGGAAAAGTAGTTTCAGGAATCAATGTCCTGTTCTTATATGGAAGACAGAGTGTGCAGGGGTGACTATCCTTTCCTGGGGTTGGTACATGGAATACTTGGGGGAGAAGGGAGTTCTGCCCTCCTCCAGCCTTGCCTTGGTGGGGGTCGGGGGGATTTTCTACTCCCTTGTGATACAGCTCCTCAAAGTGAAATTATAGGTGGCTCTGAAAAGAGCCTTTGGGTTTTAAGTTGGCACTTGTTGGCATTAATAATTTATGCTCTCTCGCCGCGGATGCGGCGGGCAAGCTGGATGTCCTTGGGCATGATGGTGACACGCTTGGCGTGGATAGCACACAGGTTGGTGTCCTCGAAGAGCCCCACCAGGTAGGCCTCGCACGCCTCCTGCAGCGCCATCACGGCCGAGCTCTGGAAGCGCAGGTCGGTCTTGAAGTCCTGCGCGATCTCGCGCACCAGGCGCTGGAACGGCAGCTTGCGGATCAGCAGCTCCGTGGACTTCTGGTAGCGGCGGATCTCGCGCAGGGCCACCGTGCCGGGCCGGTAGCGGTGCGGCTTCTTCACGCCGCCCGTGGCCGGCGCGCTCTTGCGGGCCGCCTTGGTGGCCAGCTGCTTGCGCGGCGCCTTGCCGCCGGTCGACTTACGAGCAGTTTGCTTTGTACGCGCCATTACTTATCTCCAAAATAGAGACTAAACTGGTAGATTTGCTTCTATATTTATACAGGAACAGAATCACTCTGATTGGATTGTGGGCAATTCCTGTTAGTCATCCGCTGCTAAATTCCGGAAGTGCTCCGAGCGATTTAGGATTGGTTTATCCATTAGGTGAAAGTTTGGGATTGGTGAATTTCAATTAGCAGACATCTTCCCAGCCCCTTAAAAAAAATTTTTTTTTCCGAGTTGTTTTATCGATAATACCCACGCACTCAAGTATTGTCCAAAAACACATTACTCATTTAATATTCTTCAACTTTTTTCCTGTTTGGATATACAAAATAGAACGTGTTCGGAAAAGTTTAGACTTTAGACACCCGCCATTTTCTGCAGTTAACCCGTTTTCATCGGATCTTAGTCCCAGACCTTCCCCCTATTTAAAAATCCATCGTCTAAGCATCTCATGAATCCTATTCCACATTGACCGTAAACATCTAGTTCACTGTAACATCGTCTTCTAGGAAATACTGTTAAGATGTAAGGAATTTTGTATTATTCAGGGAACACGCAGCAAAATCCCAATATCCTGGAATCCCTGGATCTTTAGTGTGTTTGACTCAAAACGGGTAATTTGGGGCTTCCCTGGTGGCGCTAGTGGTTGAGAGTCCGCCTGCCGATGCAGGGGACACGGGTTCATACCCCGGTTAGGGAGGATCTCACATGCCGCGGAGCGGCTGCGCCCGTGAGCCATGGCCGCTGGGCCTGCGCGTCCGGAGCCTATGCTCCGAAACGGGAGAGGCCACAACAGTGAGAGGCCCGCAAAAAACAAACAAACAAACAAACAAACAAAACAACTGGTAATTTGGCTCTGTTGTTTGGTTTTGATGCATTTTTAAAATGTCACCTTGGGTCTAACGGTGAGAGCCGTCATGAAAAGCTTTGCAATGTGGAACCTTAAAAAAGATGGCGGCGATCGAGTCTTTCTTGATAACACTGCAATGGGCCGGCATTTCGGGACTCCTTCCGAGGGTCCCAAGGTGTCCCGGACAAACCCGACAGAGCTGCGGTCAGGACTGGACTGGGCTAGATAACAGGATTTCCTTACCTGGTTTCCGCATCCAAACGCGAAGACTTTCATTTAATTAAAAAGAAATTGTTTGTTTTGTGTGAATGAATTTATAGTCTCATAACAGTGCTGTAAATCAACCTATAGGAATATACAAAAGTGTTCGTTTTTGATCCAATAAAAAAGGGAGTTTTTGAATCCTAGTTTACATACTAGTAACCTATTGGTCAGCTTTTGTCCAATCAAAGTTTAGCTTTGTGAGTGTTCGTTTGTATATCCTTGATATAACTACTCGCGATGTTCCTTTTGTTCTCGTTCTTTTAATCCCCCAATTTTGCTTACTTTGTTTACCATGCCAGAGCCGGCTAACTCTGTCCCAACTCAAAAAACGGCTCCAAAAAGGCAGTGACTCAGGTTCAGAAGAAAAATGGCAAGAAACGCAAGTGCGGCCATAAGGAGAGCTATTCTATCTTTATCTATGTCTGTAAAGTGCTGCAAGTAGGTCCACTCGGACCCCAGCATCTCGTCCAAGGCCATGGGCATCATGAACTCGTTTGTCAATAACATCTTTGCATCGCGGGCGAGGCGTCGCTCCTGGAGCATTAAAACAAGCACTTGTCCATCACATTCAGGGAGATTCAGAAGGCCGTGGGCCTGCTGCTGCCCGGGGTGCTGGCCAAGCACGCCGTGTCCGAGGGCACCAAGGCTGTCAGCAAGTACACCATCTCCAAGTAAATTTTTCTATGCCTCTAGCATTTCTCAATGGTTCTTTTTAGAGCCACTCTTTTTTGCATATTGAGAGCTATAATATGAAGATTTGTCAGTATTTTTAAAACATGTTTTTTTCTTTTTTTTTTAGTCATTCTTTAAAGTGCAGGAAACAGTATTGCAGTATGAGAGGTTTATTTGAATTTTTGTTCTTCAGTGCAGCAAAGAATTTGAAATGTGTGTTGTAGGAACCAGTAGAAAGTTGTAGTATTCTGGGTTTTGTGTTTTTATTTCTTAAAATCTTTAAATTGTTCTTGTAGCCAGTCACTGCTTAGATTGAAAATTTTAGAGTGAGCATCTGTGGACTTAAAGTTGTGTAATGCTAGTAAATGTATTTGGGTTCCTTGTTTTAAATATAATGCCCATGTTACAACAAAGTAATTTTATGTGCTTCACAAATATTAACTCGAGAAGGTGTTCATACTTTACAAAGGGTCGGAATCTCAGTTATACAGTATATACTGGACTAGGCCTGGGGTATTTACTGGAACCTCAGAGTTTAATCTCAACTACAAGTATACGCTTTCAAAGGTGAATTTTCAAATTTGCATTAAAAAGAAAAGATTTTCACTTTATTTTGTCTTGAGGCTATTATTTATATAATCAACCCTACATGGTGCTGAAGTGGGGTCTGAAATCCTCAATTTGACTAATTTTTATTTTATATTTCATTTTTGTATTCCTTGCCTTCAGTCAGTGTTAGGTTCTGTATTCATTTACACAGGAGGAAAAAAAAAAGAAGAAACAAAAAACAGGAGTAAGAGAAGACGTACAAGTGCAGGGAGAACAGAGAATATGGAATGAAATGTAGTTTTCCTGAGTTAATATTTTGATAGTTTCTGTATTGCTGAAAGCAAAATGACTGATAAATTGCTTTTAGTACTTTTCACGGCTTATAGAGTTGGTATTTGGGCGGCCAGCAAGACACTACCAATGTATGTGCCAGGTCAGTATTGGGTGTGTGAGTAGAGGTTCACATAGTTGTGAAACAATGTTGTTCACATTAAAGTTTTTTTGTTTAAATGTAGGTCTTCCTTTAGATAAAGATTGAAGTTTCAGTTCATCATATCTGTTATTTTCGATGACATGGATTGATGAAGATGCCGAATGTGTTGGCTGTCTTTATTGCTGCACAACAGATTGCCTTGAAATTTCTAGCTTCAGACAACACACATGTATTATCTCACAGGTTCTGTGGGTCTGGGCAGGGTTTAGCTGGGTCCTCTGTGAGGCTGCTATTGAGGTGTTATGCAGGACTGAGGTCTCTTGGATGTTTGGGGAAATATCCACTTCCAAACTAATTTACTGGTTGGTTCTTTGTAGTTTTAAGACTGAGGGTCTTATTTTCTTGTTGGCTGTTGGCTTGAAGCCCTTATGGGCTGTTAGTTGAAGGCGTCCCTCAGTTCCTAAATAGCCCTGTGAGTTTCTTGTCATTTGGGCCTGACAACAGGGATACTTGATTCACCAAAACCATCATGTGAGAGTCAAGGATGTTACAATCCTAGATAACATAGTCATATACACAAAATTTTTTACATCCTGTCACCTATGGTCACCTGTTTTGATGGTTAAAAGCAAGTCACAGGTCACATCCACACTCAAGGGACTTCATCACACAAGAGTGAACCTCAAGAGGGGAAATCCTGGGGGCCACCTTAAGAGACCATCACAGAACCCAGCAGGACCAAAAGACAGTTAACTAACGATTGCTCCTTTCCCAATCCCCTCCCCACACCCCTGCCGCCACAGTACTGGGATTGGTTCAAATGGCCTGCAGGCAGGAAACCTATGTAAGGAAAAGGCATCTAATACCTTGAAGTCCTTTTAAACAGGCCTCTGCCAGTGACTTTCTTTTGAAGCCAAGACACAGAATTTGTTCATTTATTACTTTGGGGACTTCTTTCCCCTTTTCCTTTGCAAATACTGACAACATGAGAAAACCTTTGGTGTGGCGGAGTCCCAGCACAGGGCTAGATGTCCATGTAGCTCGGTTTCTGACATTATAGTTGAGAAAAGAAACCGGAGGGTTCTTGAGATGAATTAAAGTTGTTGTTTTATTACAGACTACCAGGGAATAGATTTGAAAAGGCAGGAGACAAATCCCAAATTCTTTGTAGATTAAAAAACATCTGGTAATCAGTTTATATAATCCAAATATAAATGCTTTTAAGGGACAGAAGAAACAGCCCATGTGCCACCTGGGCCTCCTCATGGGTGCCTTCACTCTCTACAGTTCAGTCTTAGCTTCTTTCATTATACCTTGTCCCTTGAGTTGCCCTACTAGGGGCTGAATATTTAAATTTACTAAAGTTTTGAGTGAGATTTGAGCAGGCCAATAAGGTATTACCTATATTTGTCCCTCAACACTATTCATAGCTTACTGTCAAACAGTAATTCTGTATTTCGGAAAATCTAATAAATTAGTAAAATCTTAAAGTTCATTGGTTAATTTTGCAAGACCGAGAATTCTAAGAATCAGAAGTGCTATTCAAACAATGTGGGACGCTTAAGGGTTCTACACTGGAAAAGCCATCGTGTGGCATTAAAACTGCAACACGGTGTAAACGTTTGATGCACTCAAACCTAAGCAAACATGAGCTGCATTAAAGCAACTGCACCCCAAAAATCTAACAAACTTCGGAACTCAAGTTCCTTACAAAAAAACCTGAAAACACCAGTTCAGGGCAACGAGCTCTTTCAAGCGAGTAGTTAGGTGGCCCTGAAAAGGGCCTTAGACATTGCTACAGAAAATTAGTTTGTGGGTGCCGACTTAACCGCCAAATCCGTAGAGAGTGCGTCCCTGGCGCTTGAGCGCGTAGACCACGTCCATGGCCGTGACAGTCTTGCGCTTGGCGTGCTCGGTATAGGTGACCGCGTCCCGAATTACGTTCTCCAGAAACACTTTCAGAACCCCGCGGGTCTCCTCATAAATAAGACCTGAGATGCGCTTTACTCCACCGCGACGAGCCAGGCGACGGATTGCAGGTTTTGTGATCCCTTGAATGTTATCCCGCAGGACTTTGCGGTGGCGCTTGGCGCCCCCTTTACCCAAGCCCTTCCCGCCTTTGCCACGTCCAGACATCACTAAGACTAGATGAGGTACTGTACTCACAAATAGGGAGAGCACACCGAAATTCCTATTTAAAATACGGAAGCGGACCTTTTTGAAAACTACAAATGAGGGTGGGTAGGGGGTGGGGTTAGTTCGTAAGCTAATTTATCCCCGCCCACCATGCCCGAGAGTCAGTGGGGCGGAGCCGAAAAGAGAAGATTGCTTTGTCTGCTTATTCTCAGAATTCAGTTTAACACGTTCTGTTTAAGGGCATTTAAAAAAATTCTCTTGTTTATCAAGGGAATGAAATAATTGTGCCTATTAAGCCAGCATCTGTTTTTCAAGTTTGGATATTTAGACCAAGTCATTAACCGAAATTATACATTGCCTCTCATTTTAAACGCATATCTGAAATGGAGTCCCTGGGTTCTCTCTAACCAGAGAAGCATTTTTTTTTTTTTTTTTTTGCGGTACACGGGCCTCTCACTGTTGTGGCCTCTCCTGTTTCGGAGCACAGGCTCCGTACGCGCAGGCCCAGCGGCCATGGCCCACGGGCCCAGCCGCTCCGCGGCACGCGGCACCCTCTCGGACCGGGGCACGAACCGCGTCCCCCGCATCGGTAGGCGGACCCCCAACCACTGCGCCACCAGGGAAACCCGCAGAGAAGCATTTTTGTATACTTTAAATGAAGGTGAAATAGTTATGGTGGTAAACTTGTCTTAGGGAGCGAGGAAATTTCTGAAATCCATTGGGCAACAAGTCTTTCCCGCTGGCGTGTTTGTTTTTGGGAGGTATGACTCCATTGCTTGTGCCCTCAGTATTTGCTATCTTTCACCTTCTGACGTCCAGGACCGGTTTTGTGGCAGGTGTTTTCTTATTTTTACTTTGTTTTCTTCATTTGTAGAATGGAAATGTTAACCCCGACATCACAAAGGTGTTCTGAAAATCAAAAAGTAAATTTCTGGTCAAATGCTCAACACAGTCATTGAGGACTACTGTAATTACCTGCGGAAATTCCATCTTCATGCTCCAAAGATTGACTTTCTCGCCAATATTCTTAAATCTCTCAATCTGGTATTTTGCCATCTGGGCCTATGTTCAGTTGGTTTCCTAATCTCCATATCTTTTTGTGAGCAAACTTTTTATTTAAGAAGTCAGTGCTAAACTTACATCATTACATTTAAATTTATATAATTCCCCCAATTTAACCAGCAGTCCCCATTGCCATCTCCACGCTCCGAACACAATTCCGCCTAAGACTGTATTGTCTGATAAAGTAGTCAGGAATAACTTTTGAGCCGTTATTATATATGATATATATAATATATTCATATAGATATGAAAAAATATATTTTTTGGAATGGGATTGATGTTGCTGAGGAGCTGAATTTTTAATTTTACTTAATTTTAATTAATTTAAATTTAAAGGCTGATACTCCATTTCAGTTATTGGAAATTTTTAGGTATGTTTGAACAACCTGGGCATGTGAACTTAATTTTAAACAATAAACTGTATGGAATTTAAATACAAATCATTTCCAGTAAAAAAAATTAGTGTCAGATTGACTAAAATATAAACCCAATTTGGTAGATTTAGATTGAAAAAAAGAATGTAAGATATTGCATTAATAATATCTCTATATTTATTACATGTTGAAATGAACATATCTTGGATGTTTTGGGTTAAATGCAATGTATTATTTAAAATATTGCATCTCTTTGCTTTTTAAAATGTGGCTACTGAAAATTTTTTCATTAAATGTTTGCCTTGCATTGTTTTCTTTGGTCAGTGGTGCTCTAGAATTTTTCCTTTTCCCTCTCTGTTTCTTGATCTGTATCCAACCTTGCTATCATGGGCTTTGGAACACAGTGGACGTTCAATGTATTTCTAAGAAACCCAATTACAGATACACGTCTCAACTAGAATGAAGCATTGCAAAAATAAACTTAAAAATAAAATCACATTAGAGAACTAAGGCAGCCTTGTGGAATAAACCATTACTTATCAAGGCAAGAAAAGATGAATACTAGAAAAATTGTTGACCTTAGAATTCTTCAAGGGCAGAATATCAGGAAATGGAGAGTACCTGAAAATTTATGCTTATTTTTTTTTCCCCAAAAGTGTGTTTCTTGAGAGGGAACATTCAGAACTGATTATGAAAGCAATGAGTGTTCTTTGATTGATAGATTGTTTGATAGATTGTGCACTCAGTGGTTTTATAAAACAAAAGAAGAAAATAAATCATTTAGTAGAAGTACAAAAGCGTTTCCTTAAAAGAAGGAAGGCCAGAAAACAATTTACTATTCCTGGAAAGTAGGTAAAGACTAAGAGAGAATGAGGTTAAAAAATCAGGTAAATTACTTTGGAGTCTAGAAAGAATAAAAAGTTAAAGTGTCCATTATTTGATGCATGAGTAAAATAAGAATGTCAAGGAGTTACACCATGGTGTGTCATAGAAATTTATCTTGAAAGTTTATATATATATTTATATACATACATATGTGTGTGTGTGTATATATATATATATATATATATATATATATATATATATATTTCTTTTTTTTTTTTTGGTAACGATTCACTGTGTTGATCTTGGGTGGCCTCAGCCTGCAGGATTTCAGTTCCTGGGCTAGAGACTGAAGTCAGGCCACGGTAGTGAGAGTGCTGAATCCTAGCCACCAGACCACCAGGGACAGTGGCCAGTGACAAGGCCCCTGGCCCCCTGGCTTTGCAGAAATGAATTCCCACAAAGAGATGGAAAGTAGTGAAACAACTAAAGTGTTTATGAGGAGGAAAAAGAGTACTTGTGAATAGTGTGGACTTAAAAAATTATTCACAACCTAAAAATTGAGAGTTATGTTTTATCCGGTGGAGATTTTTAGGACTTAAAAGCCTGGGAGGCCAGCATCTCAAGTAACCCTGAGAGAACTGCTCCTAGGAAGCTAGGGGAGAGCCAGGTTTTATAGACATTTTGCAACAAAGGGCAGGTAGTCAGGAACATCAAAAAATTATTGTTAATTAAAGGAAACTAGATATCTCAAATTAAGGAATTTAGCTCTTTTCTATGTATGGGAAGATGCAAGAGTCTGGGCTCACCGAACTCATTCCTTTGATATGCACCTCAGCTGTCTGGGGCCAGTATCCTGTATTTTCACATCCTGAGTTTCCTCAGGGCTCACTGTATGGAGTGGCTGCAGTCTGATGGCTGCTAGATGGCAGGTATTCTTTCCTTCCTAAGTTCCCTCAGGGCTCACCAGCTCACACTGGAGGGCTACAAGCTCTGCTGTGACATCCTTTGTTTACTGATATGGCAGGAAATATTCCATTTCTCAATAGGTACACCTGGGTGAACTCAGAATGTTGAGTGCTTGCAGTAGTTTAAATCACTTATATGAGGCATCTCTTCCAGGTTTCTTTTGACCAATCATCTTGCTTTTCTTGGTTCTAAGTCGTATTTGGATTATCTCAGGGTCCTGCCACGTGTGCTCCTGCATCTCTTAGCCAAGATGGATTCTAGCAAAGAGGCTTATGGGTAGGTTGACATCACTTACTATGGGGTGGTGCCCCCTCCTTATTTGACCTCCAAGGAGTGTTTCTGCGCATGTGTAGTCTGGAAGGTTTCCTTGACCTTGAGAATGAGGTATATGTGGTCTCTTTATCTTTTATCTGGGCACGACTCAGCTCCTCTCTGCTCCAGCTATTACCTTTGTCTTGGAGTATCTGGCCACAGGCGACAAACTCCAGCTGCTCAGCCTGGGGCTCATCTATCTCCTGCCTCAGTGTGAGAAAAATTGTCTGAGACTTGGAAGTAAGGAAAAAGGGAGGGGCCATGATGTCCAATATACAAGGTTATAGGCCACACAAGGATTCTATAAAAATATACTTAGACCATCTAACTATTTACTATTGACTGTAGGTACCAAAATTAGTGAAGTTACTTAACTGGCAGAGAGGCAAATAATTTCTATCCAGTAGAAGATTTATGACCTATTGGATAATAAAATAATTTTATTTTAAACTAATTTAACAATCCTGTTCTAACATTTCTTTGTTACATTTTCTGTAAATATCCTAATTTCTTAAATGTTCTTTGAACATTTACCTGTTGGTTCATTTATTGAAAAGTGAAGTTCTTTGACACATTCTCATTTTTATTTGCTGAATCATGATTTTGCCTTTTTGAAAAAAAATGTAAGTGAGATATCATGTAATTGTGACTTGATTGGAAATAAAGGGGGATTTAGGAGAGGTGCTGGTTCTTTTCACCTTTTCCTTTAGGCCCGGGAAATTGAACACTTGTCACTCAACATCATGGCAAATCATCATTGGTAAGCAGCATACAGGAAGGTGGAAATTTATAAGGCATGGGCTCACTGAGGATAAAGGAAAGGCTCTGGTCACTACAGAACAGCTCTGAAATCTGTTAAGATATATATAAATGTCAAATTAAGGTAAAGGAACCGACTGAATTTCGTTTTGTTGTCATATGAGAACATAGTCTAAAAAGCCTGCCCAAGTGTTTTTTAGTTATTCTACGGGAAGGCGTTTCTGTTTAACTATTTATTAGGGTCTAATATCTGTGAAGTGTCTATGAATTTAGATGCTAATTTATAGGATATTGAAAATTTCAATGATTTTTGTCTATTAGAGGTGACTATTATCTCTTTCCAGTAGAAAAGATAACGTAAAGGTAATAATATAATTGTACCATAGGACAATAAACCTTTTCTATCTAAATTTGCTCGTTTGATTTTAATTCAATCTTCTTTCTTTTTCCCAGGTGGAGGGCGGGTGGTGGTGGTGGTGGTCGAGAACTTTCCCGCTGTACATCTTGGTTCTCAGCTGGGACCCCTGTAACAAAACACAGATTAGCAAAGGAAAAATAAACAGGTTTATTAACATGTATATTTCATACATACAGTAGCAGAGACCCAGGAGAAAGTAATCCAAAGAGGTGGCTTATAACTCCAGCTTACATAGCATCTTCAACGAAGACTAGATTTGTAGAGAAATGACAGGACAAAGAAAAGCACTTTTAGGCTTCTAAGGGCAGCAAACTGTGAGAAGGTAAATATATGGGAGGAAACTAACAGCGAGGTTTGTTAAGAGTCCTCTGGAGCCTCTCTGGTCTGAACAGCCTGTGCAGTCTCCAGTACAGAATTTATATCCTGCTATAAGGCAGAAAAAAAAAAGAGTAGAGAGAGGTTTTTCTTCCGATTGTTGTTTATTAACTGCCTAGGGAGGTAAAATAAGGAAAAGCATTACAACAGTTCTTATCGACAAAGTAGGTGGCTCTAAAAAGAGCCTTTTTCAGTTCAGAGTAAGCAATAGCCTTGGGTTACGCCCTCTCCCCGCGGATGCGGCGGGCGAGCTGGATGTCCTTGGGCATGATGGTGACGCGCTTGGCGTGGATGGCACACAGGTTGGTGTCCTCGAAGAGCCCCACCAGGTAGGCCTCGCACGCCTCCTGCAGCGCCATCACGGCCGAGCTCTGGAAGCGCAGGTCGGTCTTGAAGTCCTGCGCGATCTCGCGCACCAGGCGCTGGAACGGCAGCTTGCGGATCAGCAGCTCCGTGGACTTCTGGTAGCGGCGGATCTCGCGCAGGGCCACCGTGCCGGGCCGGTAGCGGTGCGGCTTCTTCACGCCGCCCGTGGCCGGCGCGCTCTTGCGGGCCGCCTTGGTGGCCAGCTGCTTGCGCGGTGCCTTGCCGCCGGTGGACTTGCGAGCGGTCTGCTTTGTACGAGCCATGACGATAACAGAAAAGGAAACTGGCTGGAGAGTAGTGTGGTGCTGGTGCCGGTTCTGACCTTATGTATGGGTGCAGATCAGTCTGATTCCTAGTTCCCGCGCTGTGATCTAATTGGTTCTCACGTTGCCTTTAGGAGAAATACGGTTGGATTCCATTAAAGATTAAATGAGTTATCGAAATTTTATTTCAAGTTTATAGTCCACTTTGAATTGAGTCCATAACAGTAAGGTTTCACTTAGTAGAGATTTTAGTGTACTTCATTCATTGAATTTTTCTGAAAGGAGAAACGACCTATGGACTAAACAATTCTCACTAATAATGCCGTCATTCGCAGAATTTAAAAAGCCCGCCCAGACATGTCATTGGTCAGCTATTCCTCCTTTGTTCTCTCATTTATTTTATTCATATTTTACTTTTTGACACCAAGTTCGTTTGACTATACATTATATGTAATAATGTATATACCTCGTGTACATGCAAAACCACCACTCAACATGAGGCATTATGGTCTGTATCCTGTCATTTACATACATATACGTTATCCAAACCTAAAAGCCCTAATTTATGTCCTGACACAGAATTCCCTTAACAGGGGTTCTTTATGTGAGTTTACAAACGTATTGCATCTTTTCAGTTAAAGGGATGGCAGAAAGCTAGTTTCATGAATTTTTCTAAGAATTTATGGTGCATAAAATGTGACCAACGGCTAACAATTTAGCCCCTTTGTGGCAAACCTGGGAGCGGTTTCCCATTTTTAAACGCAAAACTTTTAACAGCCTAATATAAACAAAATTAAGCGGAACTACACATTAAGACTTGAACACGTCTCCTACACTTACGAAGTATTTCAGCGCTTTCCGGGAGAAAAGTGGGTGGCTCTGAAAAGAGCCTTTGATTTTCGGAACGGGGACTGAAGAACTGCTAAACGTTTCACTTGCCCTTGGCCTTGTGGTGGCTCTCGGTCTTCTTAGGCAGCAGCACAGCCTGGATGTTGGGCAGGACGCCACCCTGAGCGATGGTCACGCGACCCAGGAGCTTGTTGAGCTCCTCGTCGTTGCGGATGGCCAGCTGCAGGTGGCGCGGGATGATACGCGTCTTCTTGTTGTCGCGGGCCGCGTTGCCCGCCAGCTCCAGGATCTCAGCCGTCAGGTACTCCAGCACCGCCGCCAGGTACACGGGGGCCCCGGCACCGACCCGCTCGGAGTAGTTGCCCTTTCGGAGTAGGCGGTGCACTCGGCCCACGGGGAACTGGAGCCCGGCTCGCGATGACCGGGTCTTAGCCTTGGCGCGAGCTTTGCCTCCTTGCTTCCCGCGCCCAGACATACTGAGTGCTAGCAGGGGAAAAACAGCCACAAGAAAAGCGAAAAAGAAATGTTCTATAAGGAGCAACAAGATGACAGTTATAGAGCTGGGTGGAATTGTCAAATGCGAGGTAGGATTGGTTAAAATCGTCTTTTTACTAGACAACCAATAAGAAAGGAGATGTGATGCAAGTAAATTTACATAATCTCGTCACTAATGCATTATCAAATCAGTTCTGGATATTCTTGAACACCTTATTTGCATAGGTCGCCTATAAAAGACGAGATTCTAGACGTAAGCAGGCATATGAGAATCATAGTTTAGTGTGCGTTTCGAATTCAGCAAGTATGCCTGAACCGGCTAAGTCTGCTCTTGCCCCGAAGAAGGGTTCCAAGAAGGCGGTGACCAAAGCCCAGAAGAAAGATGGTAAAAAGCGCAAGCGCAGCCGCAAGGAGAGCTATTCCGTGTATGTGTACAAGGTGCTGAAGCAGGTCCACCCGGACACCGGCATCTCGTCCAAGGCTATGGGCATCATGAATTCGTTCGTCAATGATATCTTCGAGCGCATTGCGGGCGAGGCGTCGCGCCTGGCGCATTATAACAAGCGCTCGACCATCACGTCCAGGGAGATCCAGACGGCCGTGCGCCTGCTGCTGCCCGGGGAGCTGGCCAAGCACGCTGTGTCTGAAGGCACCAAGGCTGTCACCAAGTACACCAGCTCCAAGTAAATGCTTATAGGTTCTGTTAAAACAAAGGCTCTTTTCAGAGCCACTTACATTTTCATGTGAGGAGTTGTGATTCCCTCTTGTTGCCCGTTTTGGGCATGTTATCTAAACGCAGTTAGATACTGGAGTTGGCTGAGTTGTTTCTGCAAATAAGCCTATGTATAGAGAAGCCCTTGTGCTTATTAAAACAGGCTCTTTCTGTTTCACCTCTTTCCCAAACCTTCCTATATTCTATACTAAAAAAGCCAAGAGTTTCTGTCCACCACGCCTTATTTTCAATTACAAAAGCAAGGGAGGCTGGCTGGGTGGGATTAGGAAACGGAACTCTTCCATCCTAGCCATGGTTTGGCGCTCTGGTACCAGGAATTGGTTTCAGTTCCCAGCTTCCTCCGGCCCTTTCCCCAGAATGGATCCTACACTCCCAGAATCATGCCCCACCCCACAGAATTCAGAGCCTTACCTCCACCCGGCCTCCGCTCCAAACTTCGACATTCTAGTACCTCTGCCTTCTCCAGTGTGCCCAGACCCCTATATGTGGTCCAGTTTCAGTTGTTTCTGAAACACTTCAGCTCGGGTTTTGCTCTTCCTTCCAAAACCTGTGCAACTTTTATTAAATTATCTTTGTAAAAATAACCAAGAGTTTTCTCTTTTCCTGACGACACTGACTAATGCATGGTGTCAAGTCTCCCTTGATTTAAACCTTTTGCTTATTTCACTTCGTTTCAGCATCAGGCACTTTGATGATCATACATTTTCCTTACTGTCGATCTCGGAAGGGTTTATCACCATCAGTTCTCCCAGGTAGGTAAAGCATTTATTCCAGGAGACAAAAGAAGTGAGTCGAATTGGAGTGCAGCATGCAGGCCTTTGGGATCTGGAGCTTCATCTCCTAGCCTAACCATGTCTTCCTTTTTGGCTGATTCGGGACACATCATGAAAGATGAATAAGAAATGCACCAAGAAAAGGGATGTAGCCTAGTGCTGGGAGAGGAGGTAATTCATGCAAAAATACTTCCTAAAGTGTTGAGAAATCTGTACATGTGAAGTGTTTTTGAATTCTATCTAGACATCTTGGAAAGAAAATTGCATCAGAAGACATTGGTTGGAATTTGAGTTCTGTGAGGTAAATAATCTTTGGTTCTCACAGCCTCTGTTCCTTACTTTAAAAATGAGAATGTTGGGCTTCCCTGGTGGCGCAGTGGTTAGGAAATCCGCCTGCCAAATGCAGGGGACACGGGTTAGAGCCCTGGTCCAGGAAGATCTCACATGCCTCGGAGCAACTAAGCCAGTGTGCCACAACTACTGAGCCTGCGCTCTAGAGCCCGCGAGCCACAACTACTGAGCCCGTGTGTCACAACTACTAGAGCCCGTGCTCTGCAACAAGAAAATCCACCACAATAAGAGGCCCGCGCACCGCAACGAGGAGTAGTCCCCCTCGCCACAACCAGAGAAAAGCCCGCGTGCAGCGGTGAAGACCCAAAGCAGCCAAAAATAAAATAAAATAAATTTATTAAAAAAAAAAGAGAGAAAGAGAGAATGTTATAGGAGTTCCCAGGCTGTCCAATGGTTAGGTATCTGCGCTTCCAACTGCCTTGACCCCTGGTTCAATCCCTGGTCGGGGAATAAAGATCCCAGAAGCCGCGTGGTACGGCCAAAAACAAAACAAAAAACAAACAAAAAAGGATATTACTGAAACCAACTCATTGACAGTTTTGTCTAAACAAATGCAGTAGTTACAATGAAAGCAAACATTACAATTTGATTTGCAATTCATGAAGTTATTTATGGACATTATGAGGTAAATTTTCCCATTACTCCTACACTTTACATATAATGAAGACAAGCTTTTTGATATAGTATTATAATCAGAAGTAATAATACTATAATGAATGAACAAAGTGCTGCTCCATGAAATTAGACTTTCTGCTGTTAAAATCAGACACCCTAGACACACTAGCAGAAAAGGAAACATAGGGGACTTCCCTGGTGGCTCAGTGGTTAAGAATCCGCCTCTCACTGCAGGAGACACGGGTTTGAGCCCCGGTCCTGTAAGATCCTACACGGAGGAACCAAGCCCGTGCACCACAACTACTGAGCCTGAGCCTGAACTCTAGAGCCTGTGAGCCACAACTACCGAAACCTACGTGCTCTGCAACAAGAGAAGCCACCGCAATGAGAAGCCTGCGCACAGCAACAAAGCGTAGCCGCCGATCACCGCAACTAGAGAAAGCCCACGCGCAGCCCGCGGCAGCGAAGACCCAACGCAGCCAAAAGTAAATAAAAATTGAAGAAAAAAAATGAAATGTAAATTGCCTCTGTTAAAATTAAAACAATGTCAAAATTACGTGAGCCTGCAACTTTAGGAAGAATTTACTTCTATCTATAGTCATTTTTATATTTACACTTAAATTTAAACATATGTAGTTATAATCTTAAAGCTCATTGAATACATTAATCAATAATTCTTAAACGTGAGTGCCTTTTCAATTGGTGGTCTGACAAATTATCACAAATACAGTGGCTTACAACAATACATTTATAATTTTATGGTTCTTTAGATCAATATTCTGAAATGAATTTCATTGAACTAAAATGGTGTCAGAGGGCTTGGGCCTAACAGTGGAAATCTGTTTCCTGTCTTTTCCAGCTCCTGGAGGATTTTCCTTGTTCCTTGGCTCACAGCCCTTTGCTAGATTTGAAAGCCAGCAGTATCTGGCCAAATTCTTCTCACATTGCCATCTCTGGTTCTGTACTCTGATTCCCTCTTCCATTGTTAAGGGCCCTTGTAATTATATTGGGTTCACTTGGATTATCTAGGATAATCCTATTTATTTATTTGGCCAAGCACAGCAAGCGGGATCTTAATTCCCCGAACAGGGATTGAACCCATGTCCCCTGCAGTGGAAGCACGGAGCCCTAACCGCTGGACCTCCAGGGAATTCCCTAGGATAATCCTATTTAAAGTCAGTGCCATCTGCCACCTTAATTCCCATTTGTTATGTATCCTAACATATTCACAGACTCCAGAGATTAAAAGGTAGACGTAAGTGGGGAGGCATCATTCTGCCTAGCACAGTAAGTGACAGTATTTTTAGAATTTAACAGAATGCTATATACTTTCTGTTCTGGTGGGAAGACGAACATATGGACACACTACTGTATGTAATTTCTTGGATTTCATATACTCCCCTAAAGCTCATATAGACCTGGTGT
This sequence comes from Delphinus delphis, assembly GCF_949987515.2. Taxonomy (NCBI): domain Eukaryota; kingdom Metazoa; phylum Chordata; class Mammalia; order Artiodactyla; family Delphinidae; genus Delphinus; species Delphinus delphis. Next base: position 20,943,300 of record NC_082692.2, on the reverse strand, counting down.
AGATGTTTACCTCTGGGACTACAGAAAGCAAAAATTGACTGTTTACAATAACATAAACTCTCAAATACAGCTATCTGTTATTTTTAGTTTTCATTCTTTTACATTAAAAAAAATTTTTGCTTTTGTTCTTTATATGTATTGTTTGAATGTTTATGCATTTTTTGGTGTATGTTGTGTGTGCATATTTATGTGTTGTGTTGGGAATGGGAAGCCTGGTAGTCATTAATTACACAAGATTATAGACTATTAGTACTTTTTTCCTACCAGGGTTGAAATCCTAAAAATATGTTGTAAATACATTCTTAGTATTTGTTCCATATGGGATGCCATTTATTGCAGTTTATAAACTTAAGCAGGTTTGTGATTATGAGAAAAGTGTCAATTTTCATGACTGTTATACATGTATACATAGGACAGAAGAGTGGTGGTATGAATTATTTTCACTTAAAAAGTTTTTTTTTTTTTCTGACTAGGGCAAAATAATCATAACATCCACCCTGAGAGAAAATAACATAATTTAAGGGAGAGGAGGCACCAAAATATTTTAAGGGTATTTCTTTCCTGAACTGCCAGTGGGTTCGGCAATGGTCTAACTTTTCATTAGCCAAACCTTGGAAAAATTCTCCTTACAATTAAATGGTCCTATCCTGGAACCAGTGATATTCGTTTTTCAATTTCTATGCACATTAACTGTGCTGCTCCCATTAATATAGAAAAGTTATATTGCTTTATTCAAATCGAATGCATGTACATATTCTTCTTACTACCACACAGCACTAACAAGGCATTGCCAAGGATTTAAGAGGATTTCTTAAATCTTCACTTTTCATGGAGTCAGTTCGTAGAGCACACATCACAGCAGTTCAAATGATACTTACATGTCCACACTTGGCTAGCCTTGTAGCCAAAGTGAGCAGTGAAAGCAAGAGAAGGCTATGCTACCATTTACCTAGAAAGTAAATACATATTTTATTTTCATAACAATATGTTGTGTACTTCAAGTGTTAGCACCATACAGCAACAAGTTCGTTTCAATAAAATAAAATTGAGTCTATTATCGCAGTTATATTAGAGACGAATCATTACAGCTCCTGTGCTGAAAAAGTGGGTGGCTCTTAAAAGAGCCTTTGAGACTAACCACGAAAAGTACTTTTTTGCTGGGGTCACTTGGAGCTGGTGTACTTGGTGACAGCCTTGGTGCCCTCGGACACGGCGTGCTTGGCCAGCTCCCCAGGCAGCAGCAGGCGCACGGCCGTCTGGATCTCCCTGGACGTGATGGTCGAGCGCTTGTTGTAATGTGCCAGGCGCGACGCCTCGCCCGCGATGCGCTCGAAGATGTCATTGACGAAGGAGTTCATGATGCCCATGGCCTTGGACGAGATGCCAGTGTCCGGGTGGACCTGCTTCAGGACCTTGTACACGTACACAGAATAGCTCTCCTTGCGGCTGCGCTTGCGCTTCTTGCCATCTTTCTTCTGGGCTTTGGTCACCGCTTTCTTGGAGCCCTTCTTCGGGGCGGGAACGGACTTGGCCGGCTCAGGCATGATGAACAGCACGCCAAGTTAAAGAAAAAAGTATGGCGTGGAAACATCACTCAGGATATTTGTAGAGCTAGTATGCAAATATGGTATTTAAAACTTTACACTTTGATTGGATAAATTTTCCACGTTGTTCGGTGGTATGCAAATTATGTGACAGCAGGTCTCCTTTTTAATTGGTTGCAAGCTTTTAGACCCTTTTAACCAATCAAACAGTGTAATTTACAATTCGGCTTCGAAGTATAATTGCTTCTCATTTGTTAAGAAAATTTGTACTTTCGTTTCGCTGCTTCTTCGCTAAGCACCTTGATTAGATTGATGAGATGTCGGGACGCGGAAAACAAGGTGGGAAGGCTCGTGCCAAGGCTAAGACCCGTTCTTCTCGGGCTGGGCTTCAGTTTCCTGTGGGCCGAGTGCACCGCCTGCTCCGGAAGGGCAACTACGCCGAGCGGGTTGGGGCCGGCGCGCCGGTGTACCTGGCGGCGGTGCTGGAGTACCTGACGGCCGAGATCTTGGAGCTGGCGGGCAACGCGGCCCGCGACAACAAGAAGACGCGTATCATTCCGCGTCATTTGCAGCTGGCTATCCGCAACGACGAGGAGCTCAACAAGCTGCTGGGCAAAGTCACAATCGCTCAGGGCGGCGTCCTGCCCAACATCCAGGCCGTGCTGCTGCCTAAGAAGACTGAGAGCCACCACAAGGCCAAGGGCAAGTAAACTGCAGTATTCAAATTCTTGATCTTTGAGGAATCAATCTTAACCAAAGGCTCTTTTCAGAGCCACCCACGTATTCATTAAAAGGGCTTACATTTTCCTTATTTAAGCAGGTTTTTGAAAATGATTCTCATCACATTTTGTCAACTTAGAAGATGTATTTTCTATGAAATGCAAACTAATCATACTCTTTAAAGTAATCAAAGTACTCTTTAGCTAAGTAAAAATGATATAGAGAGACCTTGTATCACAAGTAATTAAGTAATCAATGCTGTAAGTCCTCAGTTGTTAACCCTCAGAAAAAGATAATGGTACAATAATACTTGGTAAATGTTGAAAGTTTAGGTGCAAATCTAGTTGGTGACCTACAAGATCATTTAAACCACTCCTTTAGTACTATCTCATGTTGAAACGAATTGTTTTGCATCCTAATGGGACAAGTGATCTGTAATTCATACTTGTTTTTAATAGCCAGTCTCAACTCTACTGAGCTGGGCCCTAATTAATTGTAAATACTGGGCCCCAGGGACAGCGTCCCTCCTTCCTGACCACCCCCTCGTTGGAGTGCCGAGGCCAGTCAGCCCCCAGCTCTGGCGGCTCAGCGTCCCCTCGGAAGTGACTGCGAGTCAAGCTCCCCACCGGCCCCCTCCCCCCTGGTCTCCCTCCCGCCAGGGCCGCTTCGTGCGCGGTGCCGGTCGACCCCTCCTCAGGGTGGAGGAGACCCGGGCCGACTCCGCTCCACTGACCTACCGCTGCTCGACTGGGACGTGGCCGAACAGCCGGACACAATGAGAAGCTGACAGTCTGCAACCCGGAAGAGAGTCCTCACCAGAAGGCGATGATCCCGGCACCTAGATCTCAGACTTCCAGCCTCCAGGACTGAGAAATACATTTCTGTTGTTTACAAGCCCCCACCCCGTCCCGTTTATGGTACTTTGTGACAACAGCCCAAACTGAATTAGCACTCTTTTTTTCAAGTACATCGAAGAATGTGTGGAGCCCATCCATTTTATGATACAATTTCCCAAATAACCAATATGCTCTCTATACACTCTGATTTCTCAACATTTGTATTTATCAAAATTGTTATTAAAAAATAACATATTATTATTTTTTCCTAATAAATTGTTTCCAATACAAAAAAAAAAAAAAGAATACAATACTGCATAGCCTGGAGCTAGAATTTGTTCAGGCAGAGCTTAACAAAGGCTTCAGCATGACTTTACGGGACATACTTGTGTACCATTTACAAGTTTTGAGTTTTTCTTAACACCATTTTACACGAAGCTCAGTTGACATTGTGAAACGTAGTGGGGTGTTTTTATGTGAGAATGTTATAGTGAAAAGTAAACATTTGTTAATATAATAGCAAGCATGAAATTAATCAGAGTTAATGGTTTTAGTGCATTCCGAAAATCTCCAAGAATTGAGGCCTGCGCAGGTTTGGGGTTGCTACCTGCCTCAGAAAGCAGAGGGTTTGTCTTCTGGGAGGACAAAGTCGTCCTCTCCTCTGATAAAACCTCTCACACAGCTGGCTTTGGCATCTTCCATGAAGAGGACTTCAGAGATGGAGGACTCATGCAGCTGGGCTTTTATTTGAGGTAGAGAGAGAAGACTGTGGTTATAACCACAGTCTTCTGTCCAGAGTGGGGTGTAGTTACCTCCAGAACTTTTCACTGTTAACCCAGTCTGGGATTCATGGTAGTCATACAAGTAGATTCCTTAATAGTAAATAATAATAATAGTTTCCAAAAAGTTTTATTTTTTTCTCCTTTCCTGTCTCCCCTCCCTCTCTTTTTGAATATGGCCCTAAAGAACCCTCAGACATATGATAAGATCACAAGGTATATAGGTGTAAATTCTTTAGTTTTTGTAAAATCTGAAACTTACATATATCTTTAAAACACAATGCATCTTAATAGTAGAGATTCCTTTCTCCTCCTGTGGCCACAGCTCTTACCCCAAGCCAGAAAACTGACACTGGTGCATGATAGCTTGGAATGCAGTGCAAGGGCTCATCATAAGACTTAAGGGCAAGCCACGTTAAGTCTTATGGGGAAGGTAGAGGAGGATGTATTCAGGGGGCTGGAGTTCTGCTTTCATATGATCTCTGGACCCCTAAACTGATGGTTCTCAATTCTATCAGACCCAACACTCTTTTTCTATAACAAATACTGTAACTACCCCCTTTACTATCCTGAAATGAAATTCATAGATAATATAATCTATCAAAACACGACTTACCTGTAATATAAAAGGGGAAATAAAAGGAAAGTATTTTGTTATTTTAAAAAATCTCTAAGAGTTTAAAAAGAGAAAACAAGAAATTGACGTAAAATTAGCCTTACTACATTTGAATGAGGGTATAAAAATCTCTTGGCCAATCACATCCAACACGCCTTTTCAAAAAGTTGATCAAAAGAAAGCCAGTTTCAGGTACCAAAGTTTAAAAATTTTATTCTGCAAACAAGATTAAGCATTGTAATAATTTGTGTTAAGTTCTGCGGAGAAAAGCCAAAGAACATTGTAAAGAAACAGCATAAGGAAGATAAAGGTGAGAAAGGGTTGAAAACAGCCATTCAAAGGGAGGCTGATGTCGGAGAGTGAACCTCGCTACCAATACCTTCACTGCGAGCCGCAAGGAACAAATGCCTTGTCCAATCAAAATGGAACTCTTTATATACACCAGTGGGGAGGGGGGGGCGGGCGGCAGTCTTTCATTTTTCCACCAGCTAGCTGCTTTCGGGAAATCTGTCATGGCTCGTACTAAGCAGACCGCTCGCAAGTCCACCGGCGGCAAGGCGCCGCGCAAGCAGCTGGCCACCAAGGCGGCCCGCAAGAGCGCGTCGGCCACGGGCGGCGTGAAGAAGCCGCACCGCTACCGGCCCGGCACGGTGGCCCTGCGCGAGATCCGCCGCTACCAGAAGTCCACGGAGCTGCTGATCCGCAAGCTGCCGTTCCAGCGCCTGGTGCGCGAGATCGCGCAGGACTTCAAGACCGACCTGCGCTTCCAGAGCTCGGCCGTGATGGCGCTGCAGGAGGCGTGCGAGGCCTACCTGGTGGGGCTCTTCGAGGACACCAACCTGTGTGCCATCCACGCCAAGCGCGTCACCATCATGCCCAAGGACATCCAGCTCGCCCGTCGCATCCGCGGGGAAAGGGCGTAGATTTGTTTCTCCCGATTAAGTGCCAACCTCTGAAAAACCCAAAGGCTCTTTTCAGAGCCAACCACCTTTTCTGTGAAAGATTCCTGTGCACTGGGACCTCCATTCCGAGCGAGGAAATAAAACCGCTCCTCCCAACCTCCGCCTCTGGCAAAAATGGTGTTACAAGTTCTTTAAGATTAATTGGGTGGCTCTGAAAAGAGCCTTTAAGGTACTCAAGTCTTTTTTTCTTACTTCTTTTTTGGGGTCGCCTTTTTTGGCTTGACCGCTTTAAGCTTGGCTACCTTGTGCTTATGAATTCTGGCCTTGGCTGGACTCTTGGCCATCTTCGGTTTGGCTGTCTTCACCTTTTTCGGGCTCTTGACCACTTTCTTGGCCCCGGTACCTGCTAATGGTTTCTTTGCCTTCGGGGTCTGCTTAGCGGTTTTTTTCGGACTGGCAGCGCCTGTGGCCTTCTTGGGCTTCTTTGCCCCAGTAGCCTTCTTGGGGTTGGTCGCGCTCGCTTTCTTGGCTTTGGGCTTGGCTTCCCTGGTGGCCGACTTCTTGTTGAGCTTGAAAGAGCCCGAGGCGCCAGTGCCCTTGGTCTGCACCAGGGTGCCCTTACTCACCAGGCTCTTGAGACCCAGCTTGATCCGACTGTTGTTCTTCTCCACGTCGTAGCCGCCAGCTGCCAGCGCCTTCTTGAGCGCAGCCAGGGACACGCCGCTGCGCTCCTTGGAATCGCCGACAGCCTTGATGATGAGCTCGGATACCGGGGGCCTGGACGCCTTGCGCTTCACGGCACCAGCAGACTTGCGAGCCTTCTTCTTCACAGGCGTCTTTTCCGCAGAAGTAACAGGAGGCGCAGCAGGTACGGATTCAGACATGGTTGTTGGTGTGGATGCCTAACAGTAAAAAATTAAAGACTCAGAGTTGAGTACCCAGACCGAGAATGTGTGTGTTATATATACACACAGCGCCACTGCGCGCTGATTGGTTCCCAGCTGGCTTCCAGCTTGAAAGCAACCTAGTCTCAGCTCTGTCTCGGAGTTGTGTTTGTTACAATTCAGGAAAGCAAAAAATTAAAAATCTCCTGTGGAGGAACCACACCAGTTATATTCTACAATGAATCGGGACAGCTCAAGCTTTGAGACCTTTACAGTTCCTTCTTCCAGTTTTTATCACTTTGGTCTCAGCCTTTTTCAAAATCCCGACACTCCTACAGATTCACAGGTCAGAGAGACAACTTTTTGAGTTTCCTTTAAAATATAAATTCTTCTCTTTGTGTCTTCAATCCTTGCTCTCAAGTGACATTCTATACATTCTTGGCTTTTCATGCCTTCAACAACTGCTTGATTCTCATTGACATTTACCTGGAAAATCTGTTTCATATGAGGAGAAATAACACAGGCTCTTTCAGGATTTCTGTACAAGAACTGTGGTAAAGGCTGCTTGGAATAACAGCAATATCTGATAAGAAAAGTCATTATTTAGCTTGGAAAAGTTTTATCATAGCTTTTTGTGACTATTTAGAGGGTTAGTTAATTTGGGGGCTTTAAGCATTCAAAATTTATGTAGGAAAATAGCAAAAGCAATAATCAATGATCCTCTTGACCTGGTAGTTGAGCTTGTGTTGCACTAGCTGATGGCAGAGGAGGTCCAGGTACATAAAATAGAGTTGGACCGCTTTATGGGGCTTTAAAGATTCACTTATTTACATTGACTTTATTAGGAAGGATCAGTTATTAAAATGTTCACAAGCTCTTGGGTTCAGGGTTCTGTCATGCTTTGGAAGATAAACTTTGGCAAAGTATCCAAGTGAAAGAATTAAGGAATATACACATGCACAATACTCCCACACATACTTATATAGAATTCCCTTAAGAGAGGGAAATTGAAAAGCATTTATATTCATTACTACATTTCTTATTTAAGCAAGGATATAGGTTTATAGGAAACACATTATAGGTTACGCGTTATGTTCAGTAGGAAATAGATTGATGGTAGAAAGTGCTTTGATTTTCTTCTTCAGGCCTGACTGTTTGTCTTTAACATAGGTTTATTTTGAAGCAGCCATGGACTTCTTTGTATTTCTGATAAACCTTATGAGTCCCTTCCCAGAATAATGCTTTTCAGTGCTTAAGATAATATACATAGGATTACAAAGGAAAACAGTTGTATTAAAATACCATTATCAAACTTATCAAAAATCCAAATTGGTGAAGTATTCACATGTGTTTCTTTATTAATACATTAAATAACAAGATTACCCATATGACCAAGAATTACTACAGTTTAGAAGGTGTAATATATTTAAACAATATTAGAGATTGAGATATTGACGGCTGCAACTGCAACATGGTTATGAATATAGCACAGGTCCTGCCACTCACACTGTTTGTTGCCTGCATTCACAAGTGGAGGAAATGCTAAGGTTCACTTGGAGTATAAAGTAAAGACAAAGAGAGAGGTTTTGCTCAATACAAGTTTCCAGATGCTCTGAATCCATCTATATAGCCCAGGTTAAGAATGCCATTCTGGAATTTGTTTCTGTGCAGTGTAAACTCATAGAACTGCTTTGACGAACTTGGGCCTCTTCACAGACCATGGAGAAAAAGCCAAGGCTATCCAAGTCAGCTGGAACTCAAGGGAATTAACCATAAATTAAATCTTTAGGTATTTATTATTTTGAGGAGTCCTCAAAAAGAAGGTTTTAGTAAATTAGATAATCACTTAGACTTTCACTTTAGAGGAGTGAATTTTGAGTAGAGGAGTTGGGAGCAGACATGATACTATAATATGTCATAATAAATAATGCTGAGTGATTACTTATTTACAGATATTATTTTAAGCAATTTGGATTATCTCTTTTAAATTCAAGTGCTCTATAATTTACACTTTCTTATACATTTATCGATAAAAGGAAAAAAACTGAGTGTAAGCTGCCCAAGGTCACAAGCTAGTATGTAGAGAAGGCTGTCTCCAGAGCTTGACCGGACACTGTAATGCCACCTGGTTGCAGAAATAGAATGCGGTGACAGATACAATGCCAGATACAAACTGTCCACAATTAAATATATAATCAAACCATAAATCTTAGACTTACAGCAGAACAAGGTTTTTTTTTTATCACTTTGGGATATACATATTTATAAACCTCCAATGTAGCGCTCAGTGATTTTTAACCTGACTTGACCTCTTAAACGTGTAACCTTCTTATATTTTTAGTTCCCTCTGTGGGGTCATCCAGCCTGCATACCAAAGAGCTCTGCTTAGTTAACCAAACATAAATGGACAAAACTAATGGAAGCTTAAACAATAAAGATATGATTTATTTAAAACCGTATTTAAAGCATTTTATAAGGGACAACAGCGTGTACTAACTGATTATTTCATATTTTGGAAAGACTGAAGAACAAGTATCAGGCTTCTTTGTGGAAAGTGTATGATCTTTTGCCCCACTTAACGGCTGCCCGTATTGTACGGATGCACAAACACACGTATCCATATATAGGAGCATTTATTAAATCCCAACTCCAGGATCCACTGTCGCTTCAGGCGCCCCTCATAGTTGCCACAGCTCTGAGCAAGGGACAAATAAGCGAAGGGTGGGAACTGAATGTGGTCACCGCCCCTGCTCTTGCAGTTTTCAAACAGGTCCGTCACATTACTATAAAACTCCTAAGTGGCGCTGTGGAGATCACTTCGCTGCGGGTGTGATCGCTGTACTTTCGGGATGTCCGGGCGTGGTAAAGGTGGAAAGGGGCTGGGGAAGGGTGGCGCCAAGCGCCACCGCAAAGTTCTGCGAGATAACATCCAGGGCATCACCAAGCCTGCTATCCGTCGCTTAGCCCGACGTGGTGGCGTCAAGCGTATCTCCGGTCTTATCTACGAGGAGACCCGCGGGGTGTTGAAAGTGTTTTTGGAGAACGTGATCCGGGACGCTGTAACCTACACCGAGCACGCCAAGCGCAAGACTGTCACCGCCATGGACGTGGTCTACGCGCTCAAGCGGCAGGGCCGTACTCTTTATGGCTTTGGTGGCTGAACTCCTGTTGGCTATCTCCCTGAGCCTACTAAAACCAAAGGCCCTTTTCAGGGCCACCTATTCTTTCACTCAAAAGAGTTTTGCGCTTTCTGTTCTAATATTTTGTTAAGATGTTTGGGTCAAGTACTGTTTACAATCTGTAAATTTAAGTTGATTTTATCTGATTCTTTTCTTGTATGTTTCAGATAGGTCGCTAAAGCTGGTCCATAACCTCAGGTCGAGCTGTATATTCAATATATTTAGTGTGCTTATAGCTAGGAGACCAACAGGACAGTAAACTGCAGGTGACATTTTGCACAACTGTCAGTGAAAAAAGGTGGAGAACATCACAGAAGAGGTAAGAGGTAAACCCTGATGCTAGGAAAATGGAAAATGGAAGTAGACACTTCTGTGGGCTGAAGACATTAAAACAGTCTGCCTTCTTGGATATCACATGATAAATGGTGGAGGAGAAAGGGGGATGATCAATCAACATAAAATACGTCGAAGGCAGTCAAGTTCTACCAGAGAAACAATAAGAGTACTTGGAAATTAACATTGTGAATCAACTATACTTAAGTAAAATAAAAGAGTACTTGGGGTTTCCTCTTGTTTAAAAGTGGAATGGAGACAGGACAACTTGTCTCTGCTTCTCTGAGCTGTCTTCCCATGTCCAAAGCTACTGGTTTCTCAATCCAAAAGCAGCTTTTATTAAGGTTGATATAAATGCTTGATATAAATATACAGGTTTATGTTTACCAACTTATTATGTTGATTCTTTATCTTGAATATTCTTAGACTTGATTACAAGCACATTTACCTTAAATTATAGAAGAGAGTTGCATAACACATATCTTGACAATAAGTGCTGGACTGGGCCTTTCAAATCCAGGTCTTCCTGAGTCAAATCCCACCTTGTTCTCTACACATCAGGAAATGAGGCAAAATGAGCAGTTCTCAAGTGGGTTACCCATTTCCTTTTCTTACCTACTGTAAACTTTCTACAGTCTCAGGATTGTCAGCATGCCACTGTATTCTTCGGTGTCCTCAGAATGGGCTTTATTCTGTGAAAACATCTTGGTTTATTGTGATACAACTGGTATTTCTTTCCAGTGAAAGTGGTTCACTGTATTATAATAAGGTATAGCTGGACAGGTGGCTCCCTAGTGTGAGATAACATTCCTGGCTCGTCTAGGAGCAGACGGGAGTATGTGACTAAGTGCTCTTTTTGGAGTGTAAGTAGAAGACACTCCCAGGCTTTAAAACCTTTCCTGTTCCTGCCAGCTATGAAGGTGCTGATGTTGTTTGACCCAGCAGAGACCATCGGGCTCTAGGGGTGGCAGAACAATGACTTGTAAGGAACAAGAGTTCCTGATTGATCAGGAGGGGCAGAGCTGCCCCACAGAGCTGGACTAATCATAGTGTATCTGTTCCATGAACAAGACTGTCTTTAAGCTAACTTATTGTTGAGTCTCTGTTACAGCAACTTAACTTTATCATACCAAATACGGTTTTCTCAACTTATTTACCAGTATGACTGTCCTTCCATTGGCCAGAAAGCTCTTTCAAAGAAAGCTAATACCAAGTGAGCCTCTCTCCTTGACATCTCTTCCACTGTGTTCCATGCTAGACAGAACACAGAATAGGGGCTCATTACGCGTTAGAGATGGGTGGGTGGGCTATCCATATGTCTTAAGCAGTTGTAATCTGGATATTTCAGAGTACTGTTTCCCCGAGGAGAGTAGTTCTTAACATGTGGAGAAACTTTGAGAAACTGGTAAAAAGTACACATATTGGACATAGATAGATATTTCATGGGGCTCATAAAAGGAATACCCAGAGCTCCATGGATTCCTGTCAACAGCTTGGAGTCTAGGATTTTAGAGTCTGAGGTGTAAAGATCCAAAATTTAAGGCTAGAGAGGAAAGGACAGACAAAATGCATAAAGAACACATTGAAAAAGAGTAAATTTGTCACCATTTATTCACTATGTGCAATAGACCTATATACTCTCGAGAAGTTAGATCAGGTCTTAACACTTCATAACTCAGAATGCAAGATAGCCCATTTGGAAAAATTTTGATTCTCAGAGGCCTGAAGGCCCAAAATGACTGTATCTCATGAGATTTAAAAGTAAATAAAAACAGTGGGGTGTTTATTTTTTAGCCTGATTAAGGAGGAAGTCCATGAATTTCTTCTTAAGGCCCTTTGAACTTGTCTTCCATTGCTAGTCTTGATAAATATATTCAACAGGGTCTATGTCATTGAATAAATCATTTATTAAGTTTACAAGAAACATTCCCAACACCCCTTTTCAGAGATAAAAAGGAGCTGGAAAGCTTGTACAGAGGGATGCTTATTCTTTGTCTCTGTGTCTTAACCAACCGCTCTATGCCTCTGTTTCCTTATAAATGGAGACAACAGTAGTTCCTATCTTACATGTTTGGGGGTGAATAACATTAATATTTGTTAAGCATTTTGGCCAGTGCATGGCACATGGTTAATGCTCCATGTTTGGGCTATTATTATTGCTATTATAAGCATTCTTATTTCTCATGACATTTCTCAGAGGCCCAGAGAAAAAGAAAGTGGCATTTTGAACCATGAAGACATACACTTGAAGTCTTGAATTACCATTTTCTATCTTTGTGGTCTGTGGTAAATTACTAACCACTGTTCCCTTATCTGTAATGTAGGCGAAAATTCATATTTTCGTGAGGACTGAGTGAAAACATAGGATTATGTGTTTATGCATATGTTTGACAAATATAGTTTACATATATTCTTAAGAAGTTGCAAGTGCATTAATGGAAGTTCTTTTGGATGTAAACATAAAAAAAAAAACAATTCCAGATTATTTAAACAAAAAAAAATTCTCTTGAAAGTTAAGTTTGCTGACCACACTTAAGCAATTAGTGAATACTTGGTCCTGTCTTTTTCTTCAGGTCCTTTTCCTAATTTCTAGGAAAACAAATCTGATTGATCCAGCTGGGCAGATGCCTGCATCGATCAAATATGATGGCCCAAGACAGAGGGTAAAAACATAATGGCCACACATGGCGCTCAGCCCTGAGTGGAGCTGTTCCTAGGAAAGAAGTAATAATTGAGTACTGAAGTTGTCCCAGATGGTGTCTGGGCCTCCCTTCAGTCCCATAACCCGAGTTCCCAGGGATCTCTATTAACTATATCCAAAGCTCATGTTTGTTCTTAGCCTTCTAGACATCACACCAACTTGGTCATGTCCTCCTTGGTGAAATACATTATTTTCTTGACTTTTTTGACTCCGCTCTCCTGATTTTCTCCCAAACTCACTTGTCACTCTTTAGAATCTTTTGCTGTCTCTTTTTCTCTAAAGTTTGGAATGCCTCCAGGATAAACTCACTTCTTTATTCTTCCTCCATGGGTAATCTCCAATCTCATGCCATGCTGACAACATTAAAATATCTATTTCCAAAATTTTCAAAAATTTCTATGCCCAGTCCCCATTTGCCTTTGAATTCCAGACTCACATATACAACTACTCACTTGACATCTACAATGGAGTTGGCTAAGGGGATTTAAAAATTGTCATGTTCCAGTCTCAGAAAACTCATCCTCTCCTAGAATTCGTGATTATCCAAGAACTTTATTAGCACCGCAGGGAAGTAGATAAGCACAGAACCTCTGGGGCCACACTGCCTTGGGTCTAACACCAGCCCCACACTTTGCTCAATTAAAAGGAGAGAAAAGTTGCATCTAGATAATGTGTATGTTGAGCAGATGAAGTGAGTTTATGTTTCTAAAGAGCTTGGCATAGTTTCCTAAACATATAAAGGGCTAACAAATGTTAGCTACTTGATTCTTCACCCATAAAACCTAACTCTTCAATAAATCCTTTTGACTTTCTCCTCCTAGATCTAATTCTAATAATTTCACCAGAATTATTGCAATAAGCTTTCAATTTTATTCCCTGCTTCTTTCTACTTTTGATCCCATAAAATTCATTCTCCCCATAGTGGCTACAGTTATTAAAAATTCTAAGAGTTTCCCATGACACAATAAGAATCTGGGTGCCTTCTTTTGGCCTATAAGGTCCAACATGTTCAGGTACCTGTTTAATCCCCAGCCTCATTTTTACCCCTTTACGTTACTAATCTCCTAGCATACAGACCTTATATTCCTTGAGCACAAACTCCTCCCTGCCTTGGCCTGGAACTTTTATTCCCTGGGTTGTGGGTTCCCTTATCTAAAGGATCACGTAGTTACTATCACAGCACCTGGTTTTATTTCAAATAATTTCACAGGCCTCAGAACTTCTATTTGAAATATCTTGCTGAGTTATCAATGTGTTGATTATCTCTCTCCTCCCACTTGGATATCAGCCCCAGAAGATCAGCCTGTCTGTCTCACCACTGTAACTAAGGCCTCTCACAGAGGAAATCCAATCAATATTTGACAAAATACTGAATGGAATCGCTTCTCTACTGCCATTAGAGACACCTTCCTAACACTCGAGCCAATTATGTCAGTCCCTGCTCAGAAGCTTTCTATAAATTTTTGTCATCTGCAAAATAAATTTAAACTTCATTGTTTGACATCTACACCCTTCACCTTCTTCTATCATACACTTATCTTTGCCACCAGGAAGCTCATGTGGGCAGGGGCTTTGGTAGCTTGTTCTTCATCATATATTAGATGTTCTCAAAGCCTCCTACCAAATAAGCAGCACTGTATCTGCTGGGCACTTTTTAGTAAGCCGAGTTCTCAGATCTCCCCCAGAGCTAATGAACCAGAAACTTGGGAATGGGACCAGCAATCTGTCCTTTAACAAGCCCTCTGGGTGCACACTCAAGTGCTTTATGTCCTCAGTACATAATTTAGTGCTTGGCACTTGAATATGAATGAACTTGGTGGGTGCCCCTTCTGTCTGCCTAGAAGGCCCTTACATCAGGCAGTGCAAGTGCCTTGCCCAAAGTCATTTGCCCTCTTCCTTTCTAATACGGACTTAATTTTGTGGAGGTGTCCCTTTCCTCCCTGTCTTGTGCTCCAGGGAAGGCAGAGTCCCTCTCTTAGCCTCAGGAATGGGGTTCTGATTCAACCACATCAATCCTAAGGGTCCCATGTCCTCTTAGTAATGATTAATTTGGGGGGCTGGGTATACATCCAGTTGTTTGTGACTGAGAGCCTTTAACAATGGAGGCCAACTTCCCCAAGGATATAATAATGATTAAGCTGAAATTGAAGTTGTTGATCAATAAACTGTGTGTGTGCTGGGGATGGATGTGGAATCAGGGGCACTTCAGACAGAGAAAAACGGCAAAGGTCTGGAAAAAAAACAAACAACCAAAAAACAATGAAGCAACACAAAACAAAAGGGAGAAAAAGAATCCTCTGAGGTTGGGTTGGAGAGTTAGGTGAGGGCCAGACTTTTCAGGGCTTGGGGCCATAGCACAGATTTTTGATTTTTGTGAGGTGGGTGATTATCCAAAGGCTGTGAGCAGGTAAAAAACAAAAAGCCCTCACAGTGACTCTGGAATGGAAACTAAATACCCTATGAACAGAGGAGTTTCAGAATTACCTCAGACTAAAGTCAAGGTGATCAGAAACAGTCGAATTGTAATTCAGTAACCTGAAAATAAAGACTTGTTTGTATCTTCGTGCTTATTTTATTATCTACCTTTTTGAGACAATAAAATGGAGACCAGATAGACTGGCCCTGGAGGCTGGCTAGGAGTGTTTCTCAAGGACACTGATAGCAATGCTTGGGTGGATTTGGCATTTCCATTTATGGGTGAAGTACCCTCAACTGAACCTTTTTCTCCTGACTTCCTGAAGGACACCTCTACCTTGCAGTTTCCGGACAAATGAGGGAAGAGCCCTGCTCTTTATTTCCCGGGGTTTAATCTCTTGGGCACTATGCGATCACAAACCGTAGGCTTCCAAACCTCAGTGTTCAGCTCACAACATTAAAAAGCATCTCTACTTCCACAGTTCTTCCTCTCTGCGTTCTGAGCCGACCCTGGGTCCCTCTCTTCTTCCTTGCCAGGATCCCTCCACAGTTTCTGAACCGAGCAGAGGGAGGAGATATGGAGGCAGGATAGGGCGATGGGCTCAGAAGGGAGCTCACCAGGGACAGAAAAGGACAGATTGGAGGCGGCAGAGCCAATCTTTATATTATGCGGCTACTCTAGTGAGAAGACAGGCGGCTGAATACAGAATTCTGTGAATTTTACAGGTCTAGTTTGTAAAACGAGTCAGGAGAGTGAGGAGAAGACTGCATTCTTCAAACAAAAATCTAATGACCAGGAAAGAGATAAAAGAAAATAAAAAGTTAGTAACTATTTTCCCCTTACTGGAGAGCTGCAGCCACCCAACATAATATGCTTGTAAAGAATCTTAGATAAAATGTTCAGCCAGGACTTGAAAGCCCTAGGCAAAGGGCTGGGGGTGAGGGAGTGTGAGGAAAAGGAATTAGATCCACACAAATGAACCTAGGCGGAAGACCCTCCAAAGTCATACTAAGAAAGTTCCGGTTTTAGACGGTGGGATTTTCAAACATAACTGTGGTCTCCTGGACGTTACAGCCTGACGCTTTACATAAAACCAAGACCAGAGCTTCACAAAGCACCGATTCCAGCCCAGAGAGCACCCTGTACAAATTTTATAAAGGTGACCTAGAGCTCCAAGGATTGGGGTTAGCACTAAGTGGTTTCAGTGCACGTTCACTTTAGCCGTTGGGAACCCTCGTACGCGGAACAGTTGTCAGAAACCATATACAGTAGATTTGCCACCCGAGGATCTCTTGCTTTTTAAGTACTTTGCTAAGCGTTACCCCTGACACTAATTTAAATCCCAGAGTTCACGAAACCGCACAAGCTAGTGCGCAGCTCTGATTGTGAAAATGTGAAATGGCTCTGAAAAGTGGCTATAAACATTTACTTGGAGCTGGTATACTTGGTGACAGCCTTGGTACCCCCGGACACAGCGTGCTTGGCCAGCTCCCCGGGCAGCAGCAGACATATGGCCGTCTGGATCTCCCTGGAAGTGATGGGCGAGCGCTTGTTGTAATGCGCCAGGCGCGACGCTTCTCCCGCGATGCACTCCAAGATGTCACTGCCGAACGAGTTCATGATGCCCATGGCCTTGCACCAGATGCCAGGGTCCGGGTGGCCCTGATTCAGCACCTTGTACACGTACACGGAGTAGCTCTCCTTACGGCTACACTTGCGCTTCTTCCCATCTCTTTCCTGGGCCTCGGTCACCGCCTTCTTGGAGCCCTTCTTTGGGGCCAGAGACTTCACTAGTTCAGGCATTGTACCGTCGATGTCTTCTAAAAGAAAAGAAAACGGTGTCCGTTCCACCGGATCCTGCTTATTTGTAGACAACGTTATGCAAATGAAGACTTAGTTATGCAATTGCTGATTCGTTCGTCTTGAGGTCTGCACGCAAATAAATCATTCCAGATATACTGTCTCACTGGTCATATCCTGAGAGTTTTCCAGCAATCAGGCCACCTTCTTTAATCTAGTTAACCTATTTTATAATGAGTTCTGATTCGTTTATAACAATTCAGAATAGTTTGTTAATTTTTAAAACTAAAAGTAACTCTCTCCAGTGTTTTGAAATATCAAGGAGGCAAAGCTCGTGGCACGGTTAGTCTCTGATTTGCAAGGCCCGTTTACAGCTCCTGGAAAAGCTGTATCTTTACATTTGAATCCAGTGAGAGGGAAAGGAAGAACTGAGAAAAAAATAGGCGGTGATCCAGACAATTCCGAGTACAGTGTTTCCCACTGTACAGAAAATGCAGAAATACAGCGTAAAAACAAAGGGCAGGGAAATAAAATTACATCACTTGAAGGGAGATAAGAAAGAAAAGAATTTCATAGCCTATAGGGCTAAAAACCTTCGAATTGGAAAGGAGAAAATCACATCCAGTTTAGCCACAAAAGAGGGTCAGAAATAGTTCTTCAGTCTAACTACTGAAATGATAAAACAAACAAAAAACCCAAAAACTTACTAAAAATTAAGAATCCGGTGTTTAACACATTTATTTTAACTTTATTTCTATTATTACCACCATCATCATCATCTTTGTCTGAAACCGGCTTCTTAGTTCTTTCAGTACCATCTTTCCTTTCTGCAGAGAGGTGTCCTCCCTGAATTTGACATTTTTTCCTAACATTCCTCAGGCTCCCCAACCTTCCGCCCCCCGCCCCCCCCGCCGTGTTTGAGTGAAAGCTTCCTGAAATTAGTAACCTAGGTTCATAGCGCCTCCTAGTGACTTGTGAAGGCAAACGTAAACCCCTTCAGGAAGGAAGCATCGTGAACCCAAGTTCTCTAGATATACTGTACACAGATTGATTGTGATTTATTTATTCAGTAATTATTTAGCATCTGTTACGTGCCAGGCATTCTACCAGGAACTTGGAATGTCCAAATATAAGCTTATAGTAAATGTTGTCAAATCGAAGAGGAAAACAGACACTGTGGAGGGTCAGGCATCCAAACAAAGAAGAGCCTTAGATTCCCTCTCTTTCCCTCGGGCAGTGAATTTCAGATATTGAAATTACCGAGACTATAAAATAACTATTTACTGGAAGTTTGAAGAAATAAAAATGTAATAATACAATCAAGGAACAAGGGACCATCAAAACCAGGCTAAATTTAAAAAAATAATAAAATAGAACTAGAAATAAAAAAGAGCTATATTCCATAATGATAAAATAAAAATCCACTGATAAGATGTAACATTCAGGACCTTATATGCACCTGACCACACAACCACTAACTATATACGCAACAACTGGAAGAATCAGCAAGAGAACTTCAAGTTTACAGCTGTAGGGCAAGCTTTCCTATAATACTCTTATAAATTCACATAACAAGCAAAGAAAAACAGGTATGGTTATAGAAGATTTGGACAACACAGTGAACAAACTTGATCTATCTGTGATTCCTGCACTTAACACAAAGAGACTGTCCAATTTTTAAAAGCACACATTTAATAATTTCAAAAATTCAACACTGAGCTTAGAAAAAGTCATAATGGATACAAAAAAAACAGTTTCATATATACGGCACTCTTTTATCAGCTAATTAAAGAGCAATAGAAAATTTTTTTTTAAGACAGTAAAAATAAAACAATCTTCCCATATGCTTGGAAACTAAAAGTGCACTTCTAAATACCATGGATTAGAATATCATAAGGGAAATTATGTAATATTATGAGAGAAATATGAATGAGAATAATACATATAAAATTTGTTCGATGTATCTGAAGCTGTACTAAAAGGGAAATATATAATATTATATGCATATATTAAGGAACAAGAAACACTAAAGATATGCAAACTAGGTGTTCAACAAAAAAAGCTAAAAAAAGAAGAGGAAAATAAATCAAAGTAGAAAGAATCAGCCTTAGAATTCTTAAAATGTGTTGTACTGTTGTGAATGATGTTCTATTTCAATTCCAGATAGGTCATTGCTAATATATAGAAAGGTCATGAATTTTTATGTGGTGCACATATTTACCAACCCTCTTGAGCTCTTATTAGATCTCATTGTTTATAGATTCTCATGGATTTTCACATTGACATATTATTTTAAATATGTCAACCCTGACCTGAAATTTAAAAAAAAAAAAAATTAAAGAAAAAAATGGAGATAATCCATAAACCACAAGCTTGTTCTTTGAAAAACCTTACAACAATAGACAAACATCTAGAAAAACTAATGAGGAAAAAAGAAGAGTGTGTGTGAATAAATCATAGGAATAGAAAAGGGAAAGTAGCTACCAAAAAAGAGATATAAAGAACCACAAGAATGCTATGAATAACTTTTACAAAAAATTAAACTTAACAGAAAAGGATAATTTTCAAGAAAAAAATTAAGTAATGGGTTGAATAAACAAGTTATGATTATGGAAATATGACAGGCAGTTAAAAAAAAACTCTCCTGTACTCTTCAATCTAAATGATATCAAGCATAACTGGGTTTTACAGCTATTAATGAATTTAATTTAATTTAATTTAATTAATGAATTTAATTATTAATGAATTTAAGTAATTGATAATCCCTATTTTACAGAAGCCATTTCAATAGAAAAATAGCTCTCCTTTTTTTTCTTTTGCAATTGTGTACACTTACCTAAACTGGACAGGAACAACACAGACCTAGAACAAAGGGAGAAAGGAAGAGAGAGACAAGAGAAAATTATAGTCTCACTTTACTCATGAAATTCATTTTTTTTTTAAAAGCTCTATTTGAAATGCAAGCAAATGGAAACCAAGAGACCATATTATTAAAAAAAAAAATAGTATATCGTATAGGGTTTATTCCAAGGATGGAGGAAAAGTTTAACATCAAATCTGCCAGTGTAAGAAATTAACAGAGAAAAACTGTTATCATTTGCATAGGTACTGGGAAAATATTTGTTAGAATATGACACTCCGCCTTTATAAACATTTTTACCAAACTAGAAGAATAAGGAGTAGCTACTTACTTCATAAGGAGTAGCTACAGTGAGCACAACATTTAATAGTGTAATTTTAGAATGATTCCCAAAGAGTCAAAAGAAAGACAAAAGTTTGGTGGTACTACTCCTATTCAACATGGCACCAAGGGTCTGGCCAATATCATGAGACAAGCACAAGTAAGGAGGGTAAGGATGCAACAAGAAAAGATGTTATCTTTATTGTCTGACAATAATATGTCATTGTAAAAATTCATGAAAATCTATGAACAAACAATTAGATCTTACAGAGCTTAAGAGTGTTGGTTGCTACATGAGCACCACATAAAAATTTATGGCTTTTCTGGAATTGAAACAGAAAAACCAGAAATCATTTACAACAGAACAACACTTTCTAAGGATTCTAAGTCCAGGAAAAAATATTCCACATCTGTATGAATAAAACTATGAAATGCGATTTGAGGATACAAAACAAGATTCACTCAAATTAAGAGACATACACTATACTATGTTTGTTTTGTGATGACTCAATATGCTAAAATGTTCATAAACTCAAAAATAAGCTAAAAATTCAATGTTATGCCACAAAACAGCACTGTATTTTTGGTAAAGCACTGTAAAATTCATGTTAATGAGCAAAAATAGTGAAGATGATTCTCCGAAACAAAATAAAACAAATGAAAAAGAAAAGAAAAAAAAAGAAATAGTGGGGCAGGGAACCTAAGAGAGGCTAGGATCATCAGACCTTGAGCTGTCAGAAACTATATTAAGCATTTGTTCAAATCTTTGTAGGCAAAGGCAAGAAGAGGGCTCAAAGTAGCCTGGCTAGTTTGCTTTAAATTTTACCTGCTATGATTGATTCGGATTGCTTAGAGTTACCAAGAGATAATGTCTCTAGTGCAATGGTTTAGAGCAGGGACCGTGGAGCTAAGCTGCTTGGGTCAGAATCCCCTTTGCCATTTATTAATTAGATGACATTGGATAAATTATTTTAAGCTCTAAGTGACTCAGTCTATCTGGATAAAATTGGGATAACAATAGTTCATAGGTGTGTTACAAGTATTAAAGGAGTTAACATCTGGAAAGCACTTGGAAATGTGTCTAGGTGTATGCCAAAAGAAAAAAAAAATTTAAGTAAATAACTGGAGATGGTTGTGTGCAAACTGCACCCAGGGCTGCATTCTGTTTTGCGGGCCCTATGCACTTTTGCCTTCCTGGGCCCTCTCCTCCGTAAAAATTATAAGAAAAATAATAACATTATTAAAATTATATAAACAGTAAAATATTAGTATTACACAGAACGCTTTCATCGACCTAAAAGTTTATTTTAAATTCTGATTTTAGAAGAAATTAAAATATTTTCGTGAGCCTCTAAAAGTACTGTGGGCCGTAGGGTCTGTCTCTACCGTAGCCTAATAAATGTAGGCCCCGCGTGCATCTCAAGATGAAATTTAAAACACATATAGTTATTCAAGTGGGAAGTAATAATTCACACACACATACATATACACGCACTTAATCCTCACACAAAGTGCCCTAGAAATGTGTTGATAATAAATAGGGGTGGTGCAAGAAAGGTGTCCAGGGGATTAGTTATGAGGGAAAGCGTCAGCTCAGAAAAAGTCGAGAGAGGAGAAAAAAACTACCGGAGGGCTGCTGCCCTGTTTCTCGGTCTTCAAACTGCTCGGTTCCCCGTTTTAATCTGCGCACGTCCTCATGGACTGTTGGGACTCTCCAGTATCCAGCGGTGAAAAGCTGGGTTGGCAAAGCCTGCGCATCAGCAGGTGGCTGCCACGCGAAATCTCGCGCGCGCAAGCGGCTGGCGGAAGCCTGCAGCTTACTGGAGACCCCCGGGGCGGCGGGGAGGTGGGGGGAGCCGAAGTGACGTAACGTGGCGTATGCGTAACGTGGAGCTCTGGGAGAAGCCGCGGAACGTGAGGTTGGGTGAGACGATCCAATGAGGGAGCCGGCGTGGAGCGGCGAGGCGGGACGGCCCTTGGACAGACCCTGCGTGGGGGGGCGTGGCTACGGGCGGGAGCAGACAGAGGCGGCGTGGAACGCCACGTTATTCTTTCCACCCTTGCGTGGCTGTACCGGAAGGAGGTGCCCATTTTCAGGACTTGACGCTTCCAGTTTAAACCTCAAGGTGATTTTTCAGTTTTGTGCGGCTATTTGGTAGTATCATTTCAGGGACATCCCAAGTCGTAATTTAAAGCACAGTTCTCTAGGTGTGATCCCCGACCGGCAGCATCAGCACCACCTTGATAATTTAGAAATGCAAATTACTGGATCCTACTCCAGGTCTAGTGAAACAGAAACTGTGAGGTGGGGCCCAGCAATCTGTTTTTAAAAATCCCTCAAGGGAATTCCCTGGCAGTCCAATGGTTAGAGCTTCGAGCTTTCACTGCCGAGGGCCGCGTTCAGTCCCTGATTGGGGAACTAAGATCCCGCAAGCCGCGAGGCGCGGCCAAAAAAAAAAGAAAAAAAATCCTTCAGGTGAGAAGTAATGTGTTCCCCTTAATTCAGATGTTGAAGGTGACCTCTTAAATGTCAGCTTAGCTAAACTAAGTTTTTACCTTCGAGATTGTTAACAAAGCCAAAACAGTTCTTAGATCTTACCCACTCAGAACTTAATGCCAGAAAATAAACTGAAATATAAATAAATTGTCTTTCCAGAAAGGGAAGGTCTTAGGAGAAGAATTTGAATCAACAATGAAAGCGGAATTTCAATTATCCATAGAGTTTATTAAATATAGCGTCTCATTTACAAATGTTTTGCTATCCTTTCAGACTTCCCCCAGCAAAGGTAGTCCACGGTAAATAATGAGTTCCCAGTAATTACGCCTGTAACAGAAGTAAATTCTGTTTTTATTATGTAAATAAAAATAAAATGAAAAAGCTAAAACACCTTGTTTAGGTTCTTCCACTCGGGTAGTGATCTCCTTTTGATAAGTCAGTGTGCAGCAAATCAGGATGGGTAGGATTTTGGTGGGACATACACACTAATCTATCATCTCAGGCAGGTCAGACATCATACTTCATAACTTCTACGGCCAGATTCTCATTTTCAGTTACTGTTTGCATTCATTTCTTCTCTGCACTCATGTCTCTCCCCTGATTGAAGAAATAAGAAAGGTTTATATATTAGGTGCCATTTTGCCATCAACATTAATATCTGCTATACAAAGAAGAGGGTTCTGTTTACATACACTTGTATAATGTGCTATGAGGAATCTCTGCTCCAGTGTTACCTACACTTTAGTCATTATTAGCATTAACAGGTAATGACTCAAACCATACTCAGTCAAGAGATATTTCTCAATAATGTAATCTTTGTTTCAAGTCTCCCAACTACCCTTACTGGGGTGGAATTCAAATAGTTCAAAAGCTTATATTCTCTCCCTTTAGTTTTTGACCTGAAGAGAATTAGTCACTCTGATTTTCATTTTAATTCAGAGATTAAGGAAAATATAACAATTGCTAACAACTGCTAAGTGCTTACGAAATGACTATAACTGTTTTAAGAGCTTTACACAAATTATCTCAATCCTTAATATAACTCTAAGAAGTAATGCGTTATTATTATTCTCCTTGTATAGATGAAGAAAGTGAGACCCAGAAGAGTCACTCATTCAATTGAACCATTTCAACAACCAGATCTGGCCTCTATTCCTGTTGTTGCAGACGTATGTGTATTTTAATTAATTAATTAATTATGTCGTGCTGCAAATGGTTACTGACAGCCTACTGTGTCTGAAACAGTCAAGGCATTAGGGAGTCAGTAGCAAAAAAGACTAACCCTGCTCCAATGAGCTTACAATCTTGAGAATGGGGAGGGGAAACAAATAATAAACAAACTTATGTCAATAAGTACTAAGTATAACAAAGAAGAATGAATGGAGGAAAGTAAAAAATGGGATAGGGAGGTATCATTTTACATCTGCTGGTCAGAGAAAGTGTCCCAGATATGATACCATTTTAATTAATCCACTCAACCTAAAACCCAAGAAATGTGGAGAATATTTCAGTTATGTAACAGGTATTATACCCAGCTGAAATACCAAACACATGACTAAGCCTGTCCACCCACTGCCTCTCTCCTATCACAGTCTTTTATAGGCTTCTCTTTGGTCGCTAGGCCCTTTCCCTCCCTTTTGTAGTAGTTTGCTTCTTCCATTCTTTTTCTGACTCCTCATTTTCTCTCACCTTTCTCTTTTCCCCATGCTCCTCCTCCTTCTTTCCTAAAAAAAATAGCTATAATTTGGCTGTGATATTGTTTTGTATTTATGAAATACAGCTTAACATTCACTGTTAAAACTTTTAAACAAAACTCTAAAGCATAACTCCTTTAGTTTTCTACAATTCCTGTTCCCTGTGCATGATGGCAAATTTCATGGTTTATGAAAGGAAGAGCCACTCAAATGCTGCTTTTCATGTAAAGGAGCCTTTTCTTCTATTTAGCACTAAATGCCCATGCCACCAACATGAAACTTTCCCCAAACTTTTCCCAAAGTTGAACTCTACCTCTCCTAAGTCTTCTTTTCCTGCAGCTAGGGTTTGGAGGGAAGTTGGGAGTATGAATCGAGAAGACTGCTGAAGTTGTTCATCTGAATAAAGTACAAAAATTAGTCTTCCAAAAGAAATCTCCTTATAATTTCTGGGTTCACAGTTGATCTAAGTATGCAGAAATATGTGACAGGAGAATCATAAAAAGCAAATAGTTGTAGAACTCAAGTTACAGTCGATAGATATCTAATTCAAAATTGTAAAAATATAGTTTTTCTTATGACTTTGTTCAGAATTAACCTTATCCAAGGGGGTATGGCCTTTGCCCTTTGATGGAATGTGATCTGTAGGCCCTTGGAATGTCCTGCATGATAAGAATTATCTTTGTTTACCAGGAGGCATTGAGCTACACTGGATAGTGTAATAGGATCATTTATGTTGGGTGCTTTGGGCCATGCCATATCTGTACTAGATCCAGAGGAACTGGATACTAAAGATCCAGTCTGGACACCAAGGCTTGGGTGAGTTTCCCTAGTTGGCCATACATATTGTGTTGTCACACATTGTTGCAGGAAGGTGTTAACACTCCATGACTCCACTGGGAAAGGGTTACCGGAAGCTCTGAGTTTGGAACCGTCCTAGATTCTGCTCCATGTGTCTCCTCCCTTTGCTGATTTTGCTTTGTGTTCTTTTGCTATAATAAACCCTAACCTTGAGTATAATCGCTTTTAGTGAATTCTGTGGGTCCTTCTAATCAATTATCTAATCTGAGAGTAGTTTTGGAGAGACCTCTGAACCCTGAAGTTGGTGTCAGATGTGTGAGTGCAGCCTTATGGACTGTTCTTAGCTCTGCGCTATGTCAAAATGGTATTATTATTATTTTTATATGCAGTTTTTATGTTTTTAATATTTATTTGGTTATACCAGGTCTTAGTTGCAGCAGGTGGGCTTCTTAGTTGTGACTTGCTGGCTCCTTAGTTGCGGCATGCATGTGGGACCTAGTTCCCTGACCAGAGATCGAACCCAGTCCCCCTGCATTGGAAGCGTGGAGTCTTATCCACTGCGCCACCAGGGAAGCCCCACAATGGTATTAATATTACTATATTTTTTTATCACTCAAATATTGGGATGATTTTTTTTGCCTTAATTTAATGAATTTGGTAGTTCCCACATGAGCCTAAGTCTATTCACCTAACTGCAGACTTCCAAAGAGTGATAAACACTTGTTTGGGCCTTAGTGAAAGATAAAGGGAAATGAAAGCAGTTAACTGTAAGCTTCCTTGACGATCTTACAAAACTGAGGGCTCCTGGAAGTCAAGGACAACCTTATTTCTCTTTGTATCTCCAGTGCCCATGCCAGTGACTAGCCCAGACACATTCAATGACTATCTCTTAAATAAATTGATTTATAAATAAATATGCTAACTACTGCATGGCACAATTTGCTAGGACATTTTGACACACATCAAGAGTCTCCTTATAGGGCTTCCCTGGTGGTGCAGTGGTTGACTGTCCGCCTGCCGATGCAGGGGACGCGGGTTCGTGCCCCGGTCCGGGAGGATCCCACATGACGCGGAGTGGCTAGGTCCGTGAGCCATGGCCGCTGGGCCTACGCGTCCGGAGCCTGTGCTCCGCAACTGGAGAGGCCGCAACGGTGAGAGGCCCGTGTACCACACACACACAAAAAAAGAATCTCCTTATAAACCTTCATAACTGAATTCTTCACTTTAGTTTCTTCTTTTATGGAGTTTCTGCTAACTCTTAATCTGTTACCTTACACTTGAAACATTGTATTTTTTTACTCATCATCAATCTTCACTCCTATATTTTAAATAAATTTTTATGTTACCTTTAATTTCTTGTCAATTTTAAATTTCATTACCATTTTCTTTATTATTATTTTCTCCTATTTTCTTTTTTATTTTAATTTATTTATTTTTGGCTGTGTTGGGTCTTCCTTGCCGTGCACGGGCTTCTCATTGCGGTGGCTTCTCCCACTGCGGAGCACCAGCTCTAAGCGAGCGGGCTTCAGCAGTTGTGGCTTGCGGGCTGTAGAGCACATACTCAGCAGTTGTGGCGCATGGGCCTAGTTGCTCCTTGGCATGTGGGATCTTCCCGGACCAGGGCTCGAACCCGTGTCCCCTGAACCAGCAGGCAGACTCCCAACCATTGCACCACCAGGGAAGCTCTATTTTCTCCTATTTTCATATACCACAGTATTTTCTGAAATTTTAATTTTTTACTGTATTTATTTTCTTCTTTAATTTGTTTTCTTTTTCAAAAAGACCAAACGTATTAGTTTGTTGGACATTCCAAAACAATCGTGCACCAGAGATTTGCTTTCCTGATTGCAGTTTAGGATTTCTCAGATGAATTAATTCAATTCATTCAATATTTTAAAAAGTACCTGCTGCGCTTCCCTGGTGGCGCAGTGGTTGAGAGACTGCCTGCCGATGCAAGGTACATGGGTTCGTGCCCCGGTCCGCGAGGATCCCACATGATGCGGAGCGGCTGGGCCCGTGAGCCATGGCCGCTGAGCCTGCGCGTCCGGAGCCTGTGCTCCGCAACGGGAGAGGCCACAACAGTGAGAGGCCCGCGTAACGCAAAAAAAAAAAAAAAAAAAAACCTGCCATGTGCTGAGATAATGTTTTATTTAACTGCAGAGGCCGCTATTTTGTCCTTTACAATCTCAGAGAAAAGTCCATCAGGACATCATGTGGGAGTTTTATTGACTTTGTCTCTGTGGATAGTGGTCTATTACAGTCTAGGTTGCTGGAATTCCTAAAAATCTACCAAGTATAAAGGTATTAAGTTCAGGTGATTTTACAACTTATTTCTATCTAATCTTTAAAGCACAAATACTTTTTACATTCAAGTATTTAAAGCATAAAAAGAATGACGTGGTGGTTTTAAAATATGTCCGCAAATTTTTAAAATATCCTTACCTCAAAAGTGGATTCTAATTCCCCTTCTGAATATATGCTAGGTTTAAGTGACTTGCTTCTAAAGAATAGAAAGTGGCAGAAGCGTCAGTGTATGATGTTCGAAACTAGGTCGCAGAAGGCATTCCTGGCACTCTCTTTCTCTATATAATTTCTCTTTCTGTGGGATAACAGCTAACGTGTTTTGAAGCGTCATTTAGCCCTCCAGAGAGGTCCATGTGGCAAGGAGCTGAGTTCCTCCTGCCACCAGCCACCAGGAACTTGTCTGGCATCCAACATGGCATTCAAGCCATCTTGGAAGGGAATCCTCCAGCTACAGTCTGGAGCCTATGCTCCAGATGACTGCAGCCTATGCTTACATCTTGACTTCAACCTCCTGAGAGACCCTGAGTCATAACCACCCAGCTAAGTCACTTCTGGATTCCTGATCACAGAAACTGAATGAGATAATAAATGTCCATTGATTTAAGCTGCTCAGTTTGGGGATAATTTATTATAAAGCAGTAAATAATAAAGGAGAGCCCTACAGTGAAGTTTATGAAGCTACCATAACCTTAAGGACAAAATCTGATGAAGGTAAACCCAAAAGAGAAAATCATAGAATGATTTTATATATGAATAGTAGAGATTTTAAAAATCCACGTAAAATATTAAAATTTATCCAGCCATTATTTAAGATAATAATACAACATGACCAAATAAGATTTGTCCTAGGACTGGAAGCATGGATTAACATTAGAAAATCTGCATGTACTTTACTGCAAAAGGTTAAAGGAGTAAAAGGACATTATTTCATCAGATGACAAAACTTCATAAATCATTCCTAATAAAAACTCTTAAAAAAGAATTAAAAGGAAACTACATTAGCACAATAAAGACTACTCTCTCACACACACACGTGCTCACACACACAGGTATTATTATAAATAACGAACTACCAAAGCTATTTCCATGAAAAGGAGAAAAAAGATGGTGACATCTAATAGCATGTCTAATATGAAATAGTTTGTGATTTTAGTTAACACAATAACAAGATAAAAGATTAAGAGAAATTGTTATTGGAAAGAATATCAAAGATTTTTTATTTGCTAACGACAGTATTATATGCAATGAAAATCAAGATAGCCCATTAAATATGGATTAGCATTGACAGAATTTTTAGCTAGATACAAAATGCATATAAATAATCACTCACTCAAGTCCTCTCCCCCCACGAATTTCAAACAGTGCTTTGGTCTGATGCCACGTGTCCACACAGATTAGAAGGCACAACCCTATGAAAATCAGCATTATATTTGTTGTAAGAATGTATATGGCTTAGTCTAGTGTCACACAGTAACCCTTTCTGTTGTATCATTTTTCACTACATTTATTTTTCATTGTATGAGTAATCCATCAATTCTAAAAAACTGTCAGCCATGATCATTTGAATCTCACATCTGCATCATTTTCTGCGTGTCCTGCTACTATGATTAGATGCATGCCAGACAATTTTACTAGTAATTCCAGATCTCTTAAACTCACTTTTACATTCGTCTCTTTTCATTTTGGATAATTCCTTGTGTTCTGGTTATATAATTCATGAAAATTCTTCAGCTGGGTCCAATTGGCTATTAAAATCATCCAGTAAGCTTTTAATTTCAGTTCTGTTATAATTTTATATGTATATATATAACTTGTTATATATATAATTTTATATGTATTATATAAATTTATGTTTATATTATATTTATATATTATATATAATTATATATATAATTAATTATAGAATAGTAACATTTGTTTCTATAGAAAACAAATAGAAATTCTAGAAATAAATGTATATATATTTCTAGAATTTCTATTTGTTTTTTTCAAATCTATGTGATCATTCTTTGTATTCTCTTAATCCCGCACATATATATTTTTTTAAGATATTAAAGTTAGGCACTTGAAGTCTGTATCTGTTAATTTGTGCTTTTGCTTTCATTGTCTGTTGCTTTTGGTCATGGTGCCTTATTTCATGGTGTGTCTGGTTAATTTCGGTTGTGAAGCTGCTCATTCATTTTCTTGGATATTTATCTGTGAAGATTTATTGAGGCCTAAAGTGAAGCTTATGCTTCCAGAGAGGATTTGTATTTGCTTTTACCAGGTGCTCAGGGGCACCAGACCAGTTTGGGATATCCCTAAATTAAATTCTCAGCCTGGGTGTTTTGAATCCTTGTGGTATTAAAGCTGAAACAACTAAGTGTGAAGTCTGGCTTGTAGTCCGAATTCTCAGCAGTGGAATCTACTCAGCACCAACGTTCAGGGCAGACTGTTTGCCATCATCTATGGTGAGTGTGTTTGTGTGTTTATTTCTAGTTCATTTTGGTCTGGTGTCTTCAGCTTCACTGGGAAAGAGTTCTTATCATGCTCCCCACCATGGCCAGGCGTCACATAACACCCTAAAAAACAAAGCGCAAGTTTGGGTGAAGTCGGCTGTGGTGCTTGGGGTTTCACGTGGGCCAAGCCCCTGGAACCGAGAGTTCCTTCGTTTTGTGGTGGCTCTTCCTTGCTTTTATAAATTAAAAAATATATTATTCTGGATTTTAATCGTTCATCCAAGTACCCAGCTTGCCATATTATGGAAAAATCTATCCCCATAATCCATGAATCCCTGTTTCTTTGGGAGATCGTGAGAACCCTAGAGTTTCTAAATTCATTCCTCCCTCAGCCAACAATACCCTCCACCTAAATTTTCCATCTCAACCAGCACTTCATTCCCAGCCCAGCCTCATCTACCTGGCAATTTTCTTGGTGACCTCTGACCATTGATTCCTCTCCTCCCAGCCACTTCCTCCCAGCCCCTCTGGACCTCTTTTCAGAGATTTAGCTTCCCGACAGAATCTATTCCTCAGCAGTGAAAACCTTTACCCCTATCCTACCGGCCAGAAAAGGCTTTCCTTCTCATTCTACTTCCTCTCCGTCCTTGACGCTCTGGGACATCCGGTAAAGCGGAGAGGGTGCTGAAAAGGGGGCCTCAGACCTCAATCAGGCGCCTTAACTGATTGAGTACTGTGCTTCCCTCTTGTGACCCAGAGGACTTTAAAGCTGAATGCTGCCCCCAAAGGACTATAAATTAAATATGACTTTCTGGGAAAGAAGATACAGTAGCTGACAGGGTTTGAAGGCTTCCCTTTCCCTTTCCTCGGTGCCTAGGCTCCTCCTCTCCCTCCCCCACCCGCTGCTCAGAGCTTCAAGCAGAAACTGCACCAATTACAAAGCAAGAAAACCAGAAAAACCTGTGTAACATTTCAGTGAAAACTCCCATTTCCTTCAGCATTTTTTCCAGAAATACATGTCTATATGTTTTTTTTTTTAAAAAAAGGAAAGAAATGGAAAAGCTCCGAGCAGAATGAAGTCAGAGCATGCGCCTTCGTGCTCTGGGTAAGGGGTCATCGCCAAATTCCGGATCAACCTTAGGATCAACTTGGAGACCTACACACGAAGAGGAAAGCTGCACACTTGAAATGGCATTTTCAGTGCAAATTGGTATCTGGTTATGTGGTATCATGGCTCTATGAAAGTGTACTTGCCCATTGTGAGCGCGCAATTAACAGCACATATTGTTATTTTCTAAGTTCCTCATAAGTATTTTCTACGCGGCTGTATTAGTTAAAGAACAGTAGTGAAGCTTTAAATTTGGCAGGAGACATCCGGAAATAGCCTTTGGAATGAAAGGATTACAACTCATCTGCTGAAAGCATGCGTGGCTCTTAAAAGAGCCTTTGGGGTTAGGTGTAAAGACGCTTACTTGGCAAGTTTACTTGGAGCTGGTGTACTTGGTGACAGCCTTGGTGCCCTCAGACACGGCGTGCTTGGCCAGCTCCCCGGGCAGCAGCAGGCGCACGGCCGTCTGGATCTCTCTGGAAGTGATGGTCGAGCGCTTATTATAATGCGCCAGGCGCGACGCCTCGCCCGCAATGCGCTCGAAGATGTCGTTGACGAACGAGTTCATGATGCCCATAGCCTTGGACGAGATGCCGGTGTCCGGGTGGACCTGCTTCAGCACCTTGTACACGTACACGGAGTAACTCTCCTTGCGACTGCGCTTGCGCTTCTTGCCATCCTTCTTCTGCGCCTTGGTCACCGCCTTCTTGGAGCCCTTCTTCGGGGCCGGAGCGGACTTGGTGGGTTCAGGCATTGTAGCGTTAAAAATTCGAACACTAACGCTAACACCTGGGAAAAGAGTCGCCCCCGCTGAGGCCACATTTACTTATAGATGCGGTATTCAAATTAGGTTAGTAAGATTTCGCTCATGATTGGATTAATTTTATTGTGGCGTCACAAACAGGAATGTAAATGATACTAGCAGGTCTACCTTTTCATTGGCTGTTTAGTTAGTGTGCTTTGACCCAATCAGACGGGTCTAGACTAGACTACCCATAGCTAGTACAAATAGCCTTTTGAAGCACCTGCACTGTGTATTTCACAGCAAGCAGATGAAAGGAAATGACAACACGCTAGCTTTAAGTTAGTAACTGAAAGCAACTTCTCTGTTCCTTTGGATAACTTCGTGCATTGGTTCGGGCCCTGCAACTAGTCACCGTGTTAATGTCCAGCTGGAGCTGGTGGACAAGCTCGTAAACGCATTACCCCGCGCCCTGGGCAGCTAACCAATAAGTAGCCACTACCTGCACGTAACGTGCTGGGCTGGGTCACCCTCTTAAAAGTTCACAATTCTTAACCTCTTCGTCCTCTATCAGAAGTCCTGATAATTTTTGTTACTTATTAACCATGATGCTTAAAATACTTGCGAGTATTTTTCCCGCAAACTTGCCAGTTTTGCCTGTCGGCATGCCCTTCTTAAGCAAAGAAAATGCAAGTGGCTCATTAAATGATAAACCATCTTTCGTGCAATGGGGTAAACATTTAAATTTCACTTTAGTGGTCTCCAGACACCTACAGAACGTAGTGCCTGATACAGTGGGGGGAGACTTCCTGCACGTGAGTTTGTGCTCTCCCTTACCGCGCCCTTTGGGGCGAAGTGGGGACTTTCAACCAGCGGTCTCCACTCTCCGCACACTGGAGCCTAAAACAAGCTTACGCTCAGGCCTGTTCCCTGGTCAGTCTAACCGCACTCTTACCAGTTTCCTAAAGGGACTGTCACATTGTAACAGCCGAGGCCATCACGACCCACCCCAGGGAGGGCCGCCCCTCACTTGCAGCCTTTCACTCCTAACCACGCCCCCTTAAAACGTGCCAACAGCTCTTTTCCTGATATCTTTGGGTGGCTCTGAAAAGAGCCTTTGGGTTGTGTCGAGCTTCTAAGCCTTAGGCCAAAGCAACTTCCTATTTCTTCTTGGCTGCCGCCTTCTTTGGCTTGGCTGCCTTAGGTTTGGCGGTCTTTGGTTTAGCCGCCTTGGGCTTCACCGCCTTAGCTTTCGCTGGGCTCTTGGGCGCCTTCTTCGGTTTGGCTGCTTTCGCTTTTTTCGGACTCTTTGCTTTTTTGGCTCCTGCAGCCGCGGCAGGCTTCTTCGCCTTCTTTGGGGTCTTCTTGGCGCTCTTCTTGGGGGTGGCTGCCCCCGTCGCCTTCTTGGGCTTCTTAGCCCCTCCTGCGGGCTTCTTGGGCTTGGCCGCGCCCGCCTTCTTGGCTTTGGGCTTAGCCTCTCCGGTAGCCGCCTTCCTGTTCAGCTTGAAAGAACCCGAGGCGCCGGTGCCCTTGGTCTGTACCAGAGTGCCCTTGCTCACCAAGCTCTTGAGACCCAGCTTGATCCGACTGTTATTCTTCTCTACGTCGTAGCCCGCGGCCGCCAGCGCCTTCTTGAGCGCAGCCAGAGACACGCCGCTGCGCTCCTTGGAGGCGGCGACAGCCTTGGTGATGAGCTCGGACACCGGGGGCCCAGACGCTTTGCGCTTTGCGGCACCTGCAGCCTTACGGGCCTTCTTTTTCACCGGCGTCTTCTCGGCAGGGGCCGGTGCAGCAGGCGCGGCGGGCGCAGTCTCGGACATGTTGAAGGCGATTGTTGGGAAACCAATTCGAGCCGGAAGCACAGGCACTGGCCGGGACTCGGGCCGCGCCGCTGCGCCCGCCCGTTTATATAGGGCGGAGCTGCGCCGTGATTGGTGCGCTGTCCAGCCCGCCTCGCTGGCAGCCTCAGAGTGTCCTCTCGGATCCCGAGTTGTGTTTGTTACACCTCAAAAAATGCCAAAAATATCAAAATTCTCTGCACTGAATTGCCCGATTTTTCCCAGAAAATGATCCCCGAAGTCTCAGGCTTCACTCAGGTCTCAAATTATGAGGAAAGCACAAAACCTTATGCCAAAACCCAGCAATATTTCCCGCCGTGCTTGTCAAATTTCAACTCAGAGAAACAAAACTTTCTATTTTCTTCGTAAATTATAAACCGATCTTTAACTGTGGAGTTTTCTGACCTCTCAAATATGATTCTCCAAGTGGTTAGGTTCTTATAGGTCCAAAAAGCATGGAACTGGCATTAGGATTTTTATTACAAATCTGCACTTAAGTGAGGGAAGTAACACAGGCTCCTCTGAGAGTCCTGTCTATTGAGCCGAGGGCATTTGAGTTCATCAAACTGGTTTAGTTTAATGCTAAACAAATTATTGCCCATATGAGGTTAAATGTTGGACCCCTGGGACATCGACGTATGCAGCCATGGTTTTATTTCTTTCTGTTGCGTCTGGGTTTTTAAACAATTCCTTAGGATAATTCTTTTCCTGTCTGCTCCCAGGGGTTGGGGGAGGGGCGGTTGCTTCTCCTCCTCTGGACAACTGCTCCAGGAGTTTAGATACCTTGAATTCAGGATATTTGGGAAGGAAAGGGAGTCCAAAACACAGGATACACAGATGGAAAAGGATTAATTTTCAAATAACACGCAGATGTTTTCTATGAAGTCACTGGAAGCGGAGGCGCACTTGGAAGAATTTGTTTGCAGTCTTGGTGAGTTCTTTTGGCATATGCTTCAGGATCAAATAGAAATATACTCTTTAGAGTTGGAATTCAAGCGTTGATCATAAGGGGAACTAAATGGAAACTGTAGATTATAACATATCTATTCCCTTTACCGGAGAAACCCAGACCCTGTTATCACTGAATAACTGATGAATGACTAGTCCACACAGCAAATATGGCTTCACTCATGAAGATTATGGTCCTATGCTTCCTGGAGCTCCATCAAAAAGAAAATAAGTTCCGTGTAGGATCGAATGACAAGTTCAGATTTCCAGCTCGGAAGCAGAGCTTTGAGGGACCATCCACGTTAAGTTTTTGTCCTCTGAAGACACCCTTTGCAAGGTCTTTGAAAAAGTGGTTTTATTTAGGTAGTACATATTGGCAATCACCAACGTGTACACGTTGGCAATGAAAACCCAACTAAAGGAATTATTCCTGGAAAATGATCTGGACGGAATTGTCTTTAAAAACTGCAAGCCAGGGGCTTCCCTGGTGGCGCAGTGGCTGAGAGTCCTTCTGCCGATGCAGCGGACGCGGGTTCGTGCCCCGGTCCGGGAAGATCCCACATGCCGCAGAGCGGCTGGGCCCATGAGCCATGGCCGCTGAGCCTGCGCGTCCGGAGCCTGTGCTCCGCAACTGGGGAGGCCGCGGCAGTGAGAGGCCCGCGTACCGCAAAACAAACAAACAAACAAAAAAAAAAAAAAAAAAAAAAAAAAACTGCAAGCCAGGTACTTGAAAGACTTGAAATTTTGGCCAGTGCTATAAGGTGATAGGATACAATTCTGTGGGTGTAGCTGGTTGTAACATGGCATTTGACATCACATTAATTTTTAGTTCCATTCCCCCAATTTTCTCCACACACAACAGACTCTACTACTGAAATAAAAGAATACAGATCTTTGATTCAACATGAATGAAATGTCTCAAAAGAGTCTTGTTTAAATTAATGCTGAATCTGGTATAAAAGACATATAAATTATCAATATTTTTTAAAGCCTTAATATGTAAACATTTTCAATGTAATTTGTGCATGCTAGTGAAAAATAAATATGCGCTTTGTTATATATTAAAATAAAAAGGGAGGGGATTAGGCTCCAAAACAGACCACTTGATGGTTACTACAGAAATTGATTTTATGGGCACTTTAATCCCAGGGCAGTGGGGTTATGCTCATTTGCAATGACAAACAAAACCACTCCCCTACGTAGTTGAAATTTGCAGAGCACACTGGAATTTTCTCTCAAATACCTCACTTTTTTCTATGTATTCCTAACGACTTCTGATTTGGAGGTACTTAAATTCTTCAAATTCTGGGATCTTTTAACTCATCTATGCTCATCTCCTATGTTGCAGTGTGTTTTCTATAAATAAAACTATTTGACAGACTTAAAGAAGACGTAGAGGATATGCCACTGTTACATCAAGCATTTATTTGAAATAGAAGTAACACCAAAGGCTCTATTTTCCTATTGATCTGTCAGTTATATCAGAACTACCTAGGGTGTTTGTGTGTGTGTGTGTGTATATGTGTGTGTTGTACCTGTGCTTTAAATATAGATTCCAAAGTCTTGCCGCAGATAATTCTGAATTCTCCCAAGAAGACTGCTGGTAAGAGGTGCATCCAGGATTCCAGCTCACATCTGTTTGACTTCAAAGCATTTGCTCAGTGTTTTTCAGGCTGCAGGTCTGAACAATCATTAAAGGTTGCAAAATCAATTTTGTAGCACAAGGCCAAAATGTTTCCTTTTTAATGAACTAGAATAGAATACAAAGTATCAGAGCCCAAAGCAGGTAGTTTCAGTTTTCTGCATAGCTTTTTGATGGTGTGCTGGGTGCCACCGTGTAAAATGTATTTTTTACAGTACAATCTCATATGGCCAGAGTGGGAGGAGTCTTCCTCATGCATTTCTTGAACTTTTATAGCCATGAAGTATTCTCAAGTGTGTTAATCGCTAATGATCTACAAAAAGTAATTTCCTATTATTGGCGTTTTTAAGCCTCTAAGAAACCCCAAGTCATAAAAAATGGGGAGCACTCTGCAAACATTTCCATTTTGAACACGGTAGCAACTGTGCTAAGAGTAATGATGAGATTTGTGGAAAAGCTGAAAGGAAAGTGAGGGTTATACTTAGTTCCTTTTACTCCAAAATTCTGGGCTCCAGAATCAAGTGCTTGATTCTGGACTTTTCTATTTCAGTAGAAAAGTCAAGACAGAGTTTGGGGAAGAGGCGCTTTTTTGCTAAACAAATTAGCCCTTCTCCAGCTTCCTCATAGCAGGCGTGTTGTATGATCGCAGCTATGGTGACGCTATGAAGACCACCTGTAGATCTCTGTCTGTTGGGACAGCCTCCCCTTTGTAGGCTCTTTTAAGAGGCACTCTATCTTGGCTTTTGGTGTAGAGCATTTCTGGAAAACTTCTTAAAATGGGCTATATATTATTTCAGAAATTGTTATTATTTTTATTTAATTCAACAAATAAAGCTGGGGCATGGTGCATACTCAAGGTTATTAATTGCAGCACTCTTTGGAACTGTAAAATATTGGAGCAAACTTTAATATCCATGTATAAAAGCGATTGAATAAACTAGAACACATATGTACAATTGGGTAATATATAGCTACAAAAATGAATGAGGAAGATCTCTATGAGTTATTAAGGAATGAATTCCAGGATAGATGGTTAAGTGAAAAAGCCAAGTGCAGAAGAGTATCTATATTATGATACCCTCTGTAAGAGAAAGATGAAGATATAAGAAAATACATTTTTTTTCTCATTTGTGCAAAAGATACACAGGAAGAATAAACCAAAAATGAAAGGGATTTGTTATCTGTGGGGGTGGGGATTAGAAAGGAATGGAAAGAAGGAAGGAATGGGAACAGAGTTGCAGGGATGAGAAGGGAGTGACAGTTTTCTGAGTATGTCTTTTTGTATAACTCTGACTCTTAAAACTATAGTAATGCTTCATATACCAGCAAAATAGTCACACTATTAAAAGCAGTAGAGATGGGGGAACTCAGAATGGAATACAAGCACTAACAAATTAACCAAACTATATTAAGTTACAGTTATTACATAATAACACTAAAGGGATTGGGGAAGATAAAAATTAACTTAAGTAACTGTAGAAAACAGTATCTTGATTGGATACTATAAGGCTAAAGACAAAAGCAACTACACATAAAGGTTGTAATCTAATAAAAGTGTTTTTCTCAGGGTTATGGGTTAACAATTCTGAAACTACTTATGTGTTTAGAATCGAACAAAGAAGTAAACACGGTGTAGAAAATGAGATCCAGTGTTCTCACTAGTGCAAAAAGAAGTATTTGGCTAAAATGAAACTTGTGCTGGATTAGAATCAGAAGTATTAATATAAACTCATATTTTAAAATACATCTCCAGTTTAATAGATATAGACACCTAGAAGTGTGTGTATGTGATTGGGTTAACATACAAATATACTTCCTTGCTCTGTCAGCGGAGCGGACCTAAAAGCAGTGACACCCTAGTAGCAATTAGCACACCTGGAAGACAATCTTTGGTTTTTAAGCATCATTCTCTAATCAAAGGAACCAGGACCACCTGGAGAAGTGAGTGGCTCCAAGGCTGGAGCAGGGATAATACAGGGTGAGCCTGGAATATCTTGTGGTGCCAGAAAAGGAAGATGCTTAAAATAAAATGAAAATTTGTTGAAACACCATGCAAGCCACTCTCAAGGAGCTACTAATTGCTAAAGCTGGTACCATTTGAGCAACAAAATAAAAATAGATAATACTGGATTTTAACTCATAGATAAAATATATACCCGTAAATAAATACATACATACATAAGGAAAATGGACAACTTTTCCTCGTTGCAGATGAAATCCACAGGTGGATACTAAAATCACTGAGTGAAATTTGAAGGACAATCAGGATTTGCATAGTCTCAAAGTATCTTCCCCAAGATATCTATCTACTACAAAGAGAAAGGTAATGAATTTACAGTGGAGAAACCCAGACACCACCTTAACTAAGTGAGCAGGGTAAACCCCACAAATAGTAAGACATATCAACATCATGAACTCCTTGTATTGAGAAGGATACTTCATCGTTTTTGTGCTATTTCCTGGCAAAAGGCATAAACTCATTCCAGGGATGAGAAAACATCAGACAAATTACACCCAAGGAACATTTAAAAAAATAACTGATCAATACTCCAAAAATGTGAAGGCCATGAAAGGAAAGACAGACTAAGGAATTGTTACAGACTGGAGGAGACTAAGGAAAAGCATTAAGTAAAATCAATGTGCGATCCTGAATAAGATCCTGGAAAAGAAAAAGGACTTGGTGGAAAAGTTTGTGAAATTTGAATAAAGTCTAAAGTTTAGTTAACATGGGGGTGGGGATGGGGTGGGTGGGTGGTGGTGGGATGAACTGGGAGATTGGGATTGACATATATACACTAATATGTATAAGATAGATAACTAATAAGACCCTGCTGTATAAAAAAATTGAATTAAATTTTTAAAAAAATTTATTTAGTTATGACTGTGTTGGGTCTTCGTTTCTTTGCGAGGGCTTTCTCTAGTTGTGGCAAGCGGAGGCCACTCTTCATTGCGATGCGCGGGCCTCTCACTATCACGGCCTCTCTTGTTGCGGAGCACAGGCTCCAGACGCGCAGGCTCAGTAATTGTGGCTCATGGGCCCAGTCGCTCCGCGGCATGTGGGATCTTCCCAGACCAGGGCACGAACCTGTATCCCCTGCGTTGGCAGGCAGACTCAACCACTGCGCCACCAGGGAAGCCTCTTGAATTAAATTTTAAAAAAGAATTGAAAAATAAATAAAGTTTAGTTAACAATATTGCACCAACGTCCATTTCTTGTTCTCCATAAGTGTACAATGGTTATGTAAGACATTAACATTAGGGGAAGCCAGTTGAGGGATATAAAGAAACTTTTTGTACTGTTTTTGCAACTTTCTTGTAAATATAAAATTAGTTCAAAATAAAAAGTTTCCTAAAAAAAAAGTTTCTCTTCATATCTCACCGTGTTATACCACTTTTCATAGAAGGGGGAAATACACCTAAATGTGACGTAGGTTTGCCAAAGTGGCCGAAATGTAGGTGATTTTTATTCTTGTGTCCAAACTTTAATAGTTTTCAAAGCTTCTACCGTAAGCACAATTACTTTATTATTAGTAAACAACATGTTTCTCTTTAAAATATGATGAAGCTTATTAAAAAAATATATGGGTGCTGAGTTTCTCAGACATTCAGGTACTATCTGTCTCCTCTTTCTGCTCTTTATCTGGACTTTCACAGAAATTATATACGTGTTTTTTCATTTACAGATTCATCATTTATCTGTGTATCCATAAACAATGCCTTAGTTTGGCCTGATTTTGTTATGTATATGTGGAAAATCACAATGTATTTAATCTTTCATGTCTTGTTTTTTTTCCCCTGAACAAGATCCATCCCTCTGTATTATACTGGTGCGGAGAGCTCTAGTTTGGTGATTTGCACTGCAGTTTAATATTTCTTTTATACATGTGGCCCAATGTATTTACTTATCTAGTCTACCGGTCCTGGACATTCTCGTGGTTATATAATATGGCAAATTTAGCTTCTCAAAAATGGTGGCAACTATTTCTCCTGACCCACATTCCCTTCTCCAATGTGTCTTGTCACTCCCGCATCAAGTCTAATTCTGGTCCCCTTGAATCTGAGTGACCTTGTGACAGCTTGCACCAATAGAATGTGAAGGAAGGGAGGCTGTGTGACCTCCACCGCTAGGTCTTAAAAAGCAATGGTGCTTCTGCCTGATTTGCTGGAACACTTAGGCTTCTGTTTCTGAACTATCTATCTCATGAGAATTTCGGTAGTTCTGAGACCACGTTGTGAGAAAGTCAAGCTGCCTGTGGAGACCACGTTTGGGCACTCTGGTTAGTCATAGCAGTTTTTGAACCATCCTAATACAAGGACCAGCAATGTGAGGGAAGGAGTCTCCAGCTGATTCCAGCTTCCAGTGGTCAAGTCTTTTCAGGTGAAGTCCCAAACATCCTGGCAAAGAGACAAACCAACTCCACTCTGCTCTATCAGAAATCCTGATTTGAAGAATCTATGGGTATAATAAAATAGTTGTTTTAAGCCACTAAGTGTTGGGTGCTTTGTAGCCTAAACAGTAATGGTTTCAGTTTATTTTCAAATGATCATTAGCTGGCCAGTTATTTATTTTTTTAAGAACTCTTTTTG
This sequence comes from Delphinus delphis, assembly GCF_949987515.2. NCBI lineage: Eukaryota > Metazoa > Chordata > Mammalia > Artiodactyla > Delphinidae > Delphinus > Delphinus delphis. The sequence goes on along the minus strand of NC_082692.2, from coordinate 20,902,813 downwards.
ACTGTAACCTACACTAGGAAACACATTTTACATCATACGCTCACACTCACGTGCACTCATGCTTGCCCTTACTGAAACAAAATTTTGAGGAAGTAATAGATCTTCCTTTTCAATGCAATTTGCTCTGCTATTTCTTCTTCTCATCTCTTCCCTCTCCTCTTTTCTCTTTAATTTCAGTAGAGAAATCTATTGATTTCTTAGCACAACCAAATAAATTGATTTAATAAATAATAGTCTTCATCAGCAGATTGAAGGTATAGTTTAAGAGGTGATCTTAATCTCTTTATCTTTATATCTTGCAGAGTATGTATATATTTTGATATCTTATGTATTTTGCACTATACACAAGCTCATGCACATTTTACGCTCCAAACTCAGAGTTAAATTGTTCACTGGCCTAAGTCTAAATAAATCAATAAAACCGAAACAAAAAAATATGAAAAGAGTGAATCTAATAAATGATTCTAAACTTAATTTGGATGTTGAAGTATATGGAAACTCCAAGAACCCATTATTGTTTCAAAATGAAAGCCTGAGAGAGGTTAGTGATTTGTCCCCTGGGCTGTCAGGAAGGGAATCCTGTGGCATCTGGAAGGAGGAAGGGTCCTTGCAGAAGGTGCAGGTGGCGAGTAGTTTAGATCTGGGGTTGGGATGGAGGATTGGGTATCCTTTCTTGGCCCAGAAGAGCTTAAGAATATAAAACATAAGTGTCTACATATATACTCTTAAGAGTCAAAACACAGATCCCTTAATTCTGGCAAGAGCTTGAGAAGTATTCTCTTCTGTCTAGTAAGTGGACCCTGTGAGAAAGAATGACTTCAGAGATATTAACTACCTTTCCATTAACCTTAATATTGAACTCATAATCATTTTCTGAATCAATCTCTTCAACATCAATTTATTCAAAGATGTTGCTGGTGTCTTCAAAAGAGATGCTTCAATGAACAAGAATAGATTGCATTTGAGCCTGTGTATATTTTCTCTGTTCTTGACTTTTCTCTCTTTGTCTATCCTACTTCCTATTATTCCCTCAGCATCCCTTTACATTTCCCTCTCTGTTCCCCCTAAATTATATGAATTTGCTGGTTTGTAAATGTAAGTTCCATCCACTTACACAATATTGTTAATTCATACCTGGCAGTGGCAGTTTGGCATAGTTATCCATTGCTGTGTAACAAATTATCCCAGAATTTAGCGGCTTACAATAGTAATGAGCATTTATTATCTCACACAGTTTCCATGGGTCAGGAATTTGGGGGTGACTTAACTGGGTGGTTTTGACTTGGGATCTCTGATAAGATTGCAGTCAAGATGTTACTCTGGCTGCAGTCATCTGAAAACTTGACTGAGAATAGAAGATCCAATCCCAGATGTCTCATATGGCTCACATGGCTGGCAAGTCAGTGTTGGCTATTGGCAGAAAGCCTCAGTTCCTTGGCATGTGTACCTGTTCATCGGGCTGCTTGAGAGCTCACTCCATCACAGCTGGCTTCCCCAAGAATGAGTGATCCAAGAGAGCGCAAAACAGGAGTCACAATATCCTTTATGACATAACTTCAGAAATCACAATATTCTATTAGTTCCATAGATCAGTCCTATTTAGTTTGGGAGTCTGCACATGTGCGTGCATGTCAGAGGATGAGAATTACCAGGGCCATGTTGGAGTCTGGCTATCACAGTTCTGGAGATGAACAGCTCTATTTCAGATCCCAATCCTATCACTTACCAGGTTTGCAACTTTAAGAAATTTACTAAACTCTATTTCTCAAGTTTCTCATGTCTAAAGTTTGAATGAGGATAGTGAGGTAGATTTCACTTTTACTCCCAATTTTTTGCTGCCCTTTTTGGGAGAATTATACATCCCTGCCCACTAATATCGATTTATGACATGCCTACCTATGTGAGGAGTACACTTCCACTCCAACTTGATATCAGTCCCTGCCATGGGAGTTGCTTTGGTAGATCAAATGTGAGTAGAAGTGAGGTGTACTCACTTTCCAGCAGAATCGTTAGGAGCAATGAGATCTTTTCATGTCATGTTCCTTTAGTCTGGGTCCCTCCATGAAGAAAATGTGGAGCAGAACCACAACCGATCTATAAAAAAATGCAATGTGAGCCTGAAATAACCCTTGCCATTGTCATCCACTTAGATTTTGGGGGGTTTTGTTATATAATTTAGCAAAATCTAATGGATACAGCTATTATTTACTCACTAGGAGTATGCTGAGATTTGATAAAATATTTTTGAAGTGCTTATAATACTGAGACATAGTAAACAACCCTGCATATTACATATTATCGATTACCTATTACTATGATTATACAAACCTAAATTCACATGAAATGAGTTAATAAGCAATGCCATTAATTAATTTATAATAAGAGATGCACTTGATATTGAAAATAAGTATCAGAGGTGTACATACTTTCTGGTCAGGAGACCAAGATACAGATTAGAGGATGCTTTTTGAGCATATAGTTCGAATAAGAGATATTTTTATCAAGAAGTGGTCACCCAATCAATCAGCTCCACCACCCTGAGGACACCTGTGTACAGTGTTTTGTTTTGTTGAAAAGACACTCTGAACAAGTTACCATTCTACAAACTCTTCTTTTTCTAGGTGATCACCAACCTCCCTTTTCTCACAGTTGCTCTTATATGAATTCTCCAGACTTACAGTAACCATGATACTCCAATATAATTTATATCAGTTACAGTACAAATACAGTCAGTTACAATTTAGAATATTGCAATATATTTATAAAGTTTACCATAGAGTAAATACAATAGGCCAGTAAATACAATATGTTCTAAGCACTTTTCAAATACTTACTCACTTAATCCTTGTAATAACAAGGATTATTACAAGTCACTGGCACAATGGTGCTATCATTACACCATTTTCCAAAAGACAAAACTGCATCCAAAGATGTTAAGTAACTTGCCCAAGGACTTAAACTAAGAGAGCTTTCCTGTACTGTCTCTCCGCCTTGTAACAGTGACTAATTCTGCCATCCTTTATAAATTATTGTTATACCAAGTACAGTAAAATTTTATTCTCATGTTTTGAAACTTTATTTCTTTTTTTTTAAATAGATTTATTTAATTAATTTATTTATTTCGGCTGCGTTGGGTCTTCGTTGCTGCACACGGGCTTTCTCCAGTTGCGGCGAGCGGGGTCTCCTCTTCGTTGCGGTGCGCGGGCTTCTCATTGCGGTGGCTTCTCTTGTTGCAGAGCACGGACTCTAGGCCTGCGGGCTTCAGTAGTTGTGGCACGTGGGCTCAGTAGCTGTGGCTCGTGGACTCAGTAGTTGTGGCTCGCGGGGTCTAGAGTGCAGGCTCAGTAGTTGTGGAGCACGGGCTTAGTTGCTCCGTGACATGTGGGATCTTCCTGGACCAGGGCTCGTAACCCATGTTCCAGGCATTGGCAGGCGGATTCTTAACCACTGCACCACCATGGAAGCCCTGAAACTTTATTTCTAAGCACTATTCTTTGATTTGGGGTGGGGTAGAAAGCAGGGGCTGGAGTAGGAAATAGGAAGCAATTTGTAGGACAACATACTTAGTTTATGAAGTCGTAGTACAATCCTCATTAACTTCCCCCATAGTCTCCACCAGTGACGCCTCTCTTCTGTGACATGGACAACTTAGGCTTTTGGGTTTTTGTTTGTTTTCTTTTCTTCCCCTTCACCCCAACTTTGGTCTCATATAAAGTGCCTCCACCCACTTCCCAAAATATGGTTCCTAAACTTTCCCTGTGGAGAAATTCTGCAGCCCCTAATATTCAGGGATTTAAGAGACCACAGATGTCACACAGCCTCCCACTTTGTAAAATAGGAAACTTAAGCCCAGAGTGGTGAAGTTACATCCTGAATAAGCAATCACCCTCTGGACTTCCAGCAGCATGAGGACTAGGGCAGATATTTCACATCGCAAATGCTTTAGAAAACTTTTGCTGCAAACACTGCTCTGTACGTGAGTTGCTCAGGGAAGACCAATGTTTATCAGTTGGGTTCAGTCCCACTGTTTGTCAGTGTATTAAAAACTGCTCCAGGGATTTTATATAGGATGAATTTAATAGAGGTAATCAGTGAAACAGATCATGAAAGAGTTAAGAAACCAAAAGAGAGATGAGGAGTAACCAAAGATAAGCAGCAGCAAGAAGTTGCCACTTCTCCAAGAGCTAGGACAAAGGAAAAAGAAGTGCTGCTATCATTTAGGAGTTGGGGCCAGCCCCAACTGGAGATCCAGTCTCCAGTGAAGCTGGAGCAACACAGGCTGGTAAGACAGGAGTGGAGACCACCAAGAGACCAGCTATCTGGTGGGACTGGAGCCAAAGAGTGCCAGTGAGGCTGGAGAAACCCCAGGAAGCAAAGGCAGGAAGGGCAGAAATAACTTGGTCTCACCAACATGTTCCACTGGGGCCTCCCATTGGTCATATCTACTGGAAGCCAGAGAGCAAGGGAGCCTGGGAATTGTAGTTTCCAGTGACATACAGCAGCTTCAGAGAATAAACAGGCAAATGACCGAAACAATCAGAAATTCAAATATTTCTGCGAATCTGATGCCTGAGCATGAGTCCTTGTATCTGAACTCAACCAGAGGTACACTTCCATCTTTAAAGACGCGGGATCAAGAAGACAGTTTCACCTTCTTTTAATCAGGTTGTGATATATCCAGTGTGGTGGGGATCCTCTACAGAATCAAAACGATCCCTGACTCTGAGGGTTCATATCCCTAAGTTATCCCCTTTTCTTGAGTGTGTGCTGCACCTGGTGACTTGCTTCTAACAAAGAGAATATGTCGGGACTTCCCTGGTGGCGCAGTGGTTAAGACTCTGCCTGCCGATGCAGGGGACACGGGTTTGAGCCCTGCACCTGGAAGATCCCACGTGCCACGGAGCAGCTTGAGCCCGCGTGCTGCAACTAATGAAGCCCACGCACCTAGAGCCCGTGCTCCGGAACAAGATGAAGCCACTGCAATGAGAAGCCCGAGCACCACAAGGAAGAGTAGCCACCGCTGCCGCAACTAAAGAAAGCCCGCGCACAGCAACGAAGACCCAACGCAGCCAAAAATAATAAATAAAAAATTTAAAAAAGCACAGACTCTTAAAAAAAAAAAAGAGAGAGAATATGTCAAAAGCTATGGTGTGTCGTTTTTGAGATTAGTTTACAAAAGGTTGTAGCTTCTATCTTGGGCCCCCACTTGCACTCTCTCACTTGCTCATTTCCTCAGAAGAAAGTCAGTAAGCCACCGACATGACAAGAAACAAGGACTTGAGGACTTCAGTCTAACAAACAGCCCTTGAGGAACTGAGTCCCTCCAACAACCATGTGCACGGGTTTGGAAGCGGATCAGTCCCAAATTGAGCTTTGAGATGATGGCAGTCCTGGCCACATCCTAAATGCAGCCTTGTGAGAGACCCAGAGAACCCAGCTCAGCCACGCTCAGATCCTGAAGCTGCTAAGTTTGAGGATAATTTGTGATGCAGCAATAGATAACGGATACACCCAGAGATAAGCCAAAGACATACAAGGGGAAATAAAGGGAAGAGAGAGCATGGTTTTCAGTGTCTATTATGTACCAAGCACATTATCCCCACTTAATCTTTGCATCTATCCTCTGAGGTGGGTGATCATCATCGGTTCCATTTTCCAGACAAGGAAACTGAAGATGAAAAGGGAAAATAATTTGCTCAAGGTCGCATTGTAGGGTTGCAATTGTAGGGTTGCAAAGTAGGGTCTGATGGATGGCCATATCTGGGTTTTTATTTTCATTATTTCACATTGTTCCAGAACTCAAAACAACCAGCCTTCAAAGTTGCAGTCACTTCATTTGGATTGAGTACAAATAAAAAGAGTAAATTGTTTAAAGTCAAATGCCTTCTTGCTTTCTGAAAATTGTATACCCACTTCTTTCTCTCACAGAATATCATAACTCACCTAAAAATTTAAAAAAAAGGAGCAGGGCCTTATTTCTGCTCCTTTCTGCACTTAAAGATGGAAGTGTACCTCTGGTTGAGTGCAGATACAAGGTCTCATGCCCAGGCATCAGATTTGCAGAAATATTTGTTTGAATTTCTGATTGTTTCCCTCATTTGCCTGTTTACTCTCCGAAGCCGCTGTCACTGGAAACTACAATTCCCAGGCTCCCTTGCTCTCCGGCTTCCAGTAGATTTGACCAATGGGAGGCCCCGGTGGAACAGGTTGATGAGGCCAGGGTGTTTCTTAAAGACTAAAGTCCAGAGAACAATATAAAATTCGTGTAACAAATAACCAAATTAAAGCAAACAAAGCCTCCAAAGAGACAGGCAGTTTTTAGCTCTTTGGGCTGTTAGACCACTGGTTGCATTGTGTAATTAGATAATTACTTTTATGGTAATAGCAGCAAACAGCAACTCGCATTTGTCGAGGGTTCCCTTCGGATTGGGCGCTCTTCTGAGGTCTTTACCTGTATTACCTCATTTGCCTTCCCAATAACACTATGAAGCTGATTCCCTGTGTGTGTCTTATTCTCATCTGCACACTTCCCCCATCCGTCCTTTTTACCAGGTACATGACCTGGGCAAGTTAGGTCATCTCTCTGTGCCTTGGTCTCCCAATCTACAAAATGGGACAATAATAGCACCTACCTCATGACATTATGAAAATTAAATAAAATAAGTTAGTGCTTGAGTGAGCATTATAATCTAATGAAGTGAGGTAAGAACCACATTCCTCCCAATCCAACTCTAGTTTATTTATTTATTTATTTATTTATTTGCGGCATGTGGGCCTCTCACTGTTGTGGCCTCTCCCGTTGCGGAGCACAGGCTCCGGACGCGCAAGCTCAGTGGCCATGGCTCACGGGCACAGCCGCTCCGCGGCATGTGGTATCCTCCCGGACCGGGACGCGAACCCGCGTCCCCCACATCAGCAGGCGGACTCTCAACCACTGCACCACCAGGGAAGCCCCCAACTCTAGTTTAGATAGCAGTAAATTTGGATAACAAGGAATATTTGTCTGATTCTGAGGCACAGCTTCTGGGTCACAGGTGAGATCCGAGCGTCGTGGTTCTTACTGATGGAGCCAGAGGACCGTTCTGCGGCTCCATAACACAGATGCCGGGACCGGCACCGGAAGTCCGAGCTGAGCCCTTAGTTCCGGCGTGACTGGGTCCCACTGGGGCATCCGCGGAGTGCAGCGGTGGCAGAGTCTCCACGTATTTCAACACTGACCACCTAGTGTGAAAACAAGGTACTTTTAAAAAGTGCTCCTTAAAAAATAGCTGATGCTAAATGGAGAGGAAAGAGAGCGGGAAAACATTGGGCAAAAGAAAGGGTGGCGGGGGTGGGGGTGGGGTGGGGGAGGAATACAAAGGGATAAATAAGAAATTTCAGAAAGAGCTGTTGGTTTGTAGCGTTCATGAAGAACATTTGAGAAGATGAGACACAAGGTGATTAGAATAATGATTAGAAAGTTCGATCTCAGCCCATAATGAAAGCTGTTTATAGCCACTCCTTCCCACCGACTCCCTCTTCTAGAGGTCATTACCTCTTCCTAACGGGTCTTCGTACTTTGGGCTTCTGTCTGGTTGGCGGGCACAGTATCTGTTGTGTCTGCTGGAACTCGTGGGCAGAAGTCGGCAGATGCGCAGCGCCTGCTCTCCTGCAGCTCTGAGTCACGTGCCAGCGAAGGGGACACCCTGATGCACAGAGGGGCTGTGCTCCAGAAGGGGACCCAGTGCCTGTGCTGTTCCTTTTCATAGAGAAAACATGAGACCAGACTTGAATAGGAGAAGAAACCTTTTCTGTGTGGGTTTCAGCTGGGAGCACCAGCCTCCCAGCACCTGAGAACATTGGCTGATTCTCCCACAGGGAGAGAAGCAGCCATTGTTCCCAGTTCATTGCCAGGCAACCCAGAGGAAATCCCTGGGGTCACTGGTTAAACAGCCCTGCTTGTGTCCTAGCAGTGCCTTTGCTCATGGCATTCCTAGCCATGCTGTACTGACAGTCCACACTCCCAGCATCACTCTCCGCCAGACCTTGGCCACCCTCCCAGCAGGGATCTCTCCCCTCTGGGAGTAGGAGGAAGGCTAGGGAGGGTCTCACTGAGAAGGTGACATTTGAGCAAAAGCTTGAAGGAAGTGAGGGGTGAGGCAGGTGAGGATGTGTGAGAAGAGTGTGTCAGGGTTCCTCATAAAATTTGGAAAGTCGATATGAGAACCCAGCAGATGGGAAACAATGCAGAAGAATCCACAATAGGTGTGGATCATAGGACTGTGGGAATTAAATCAGCCCAGAGACATGGGGCTCATTTGGGAGGTGAGACAGAACACTTTTAGGTAGGAAAACAGCACAATAGCGTGAGCCAATGTGTGTGCACGAGAGAGAGACAGAGACAGAGTCATGAGAGGTATGAGAGTATCTTTATGGGGTAGAAACAAAGGACGTTTAAGGTAGTGGTGTGCTGGTACACGTTTAACAACTGATTTTCCAGGAAAACTCCCCAAATACTGATTTGTAGCCAGTTCTTGTTGTGTAAATACTGCCGCTATGGCCAATTCCAGGCTACCGATGTTACCCTGAACACGGAATAGAACGCAAGGAAGGTTCAAAATGACATGTAGATTTTCCAGTGGAGGCCTGAGAGGATGAAGACGGCGAGGGCAGAAATATAACTCTGTGGGCGACGTGCACAAGCCACTGATCTGTTCTGTGACCGCACGGAGACCAGCTGCTCAGGGCCCCAGTCTCTTCATCCACAGCCTGAAGGACTGAGCTAAAGGAAATCGAAGTTTCCTTCTGTGCTCTCCCCTTCCTTTATTCTTTCCTCCCAAAGAGCCACTGTATCTAGGGCCCCTTTCCTTAATGGCCTTCCACATATTTCTTTTCTCTGCCAAAGTTGCACAGGTACCCAGTGGGGGTGATTCTCCATATCCAGGGAGTCAAGCTGAGCCCCCAATGGAGTAGGCACAATTTGCAGCATCCCTGTCTTAGGCGTCTCTGCTCTTGGAAAGGTGGCTCAGCTGAGTTCGAAATGCCCACCCAGTCCACTGGGGCTGCTGCTTCTGCACCTGGAAGAGACCTGGTGGCAGGTGAGTGGGTGCGTCCACTGCCATTTCAACACCACATGTCTGCCAGGCCCACTCCTCTGGAAGCTTCCTCTGGCCATGGGGGAGTGGCTGCCCGAAGCAGGCAGTGATCTGGCTTATCACAACCTAAGTCACCTCAATCTCTGCAGGTGGAAGCTGGCAAATCCCAACTTGGAAATCCCAACATCCTCTTCGACTGCCCACATTTGTGAATGGATCAACAGGTGAGAGATCATTTCTATCTCTACTTCTATCTTTATATAAGCTTGCACATGTTTATGTTAGGTTTTACAAGGAACAAGGTGCTTTCTCACGTGCTCTCATTTGACTGGTTTTTCAAAACTCTGGGACGTGCTATTATCCCATTTTACAGATGAAAAGCCTGATTTTTCAGGGATGGCAGGTGACTCACCCCCAGTCAGACACTTGGTAAATGGCAGAGCTGGAATACAGACCCAAGTGTTTTCATTCCAGATTCGCACGTCTTTCCAGAATATTTCACTGCATGTCTGTGCTGTGTGTACATGCATATGTATATGTACGTGTGTACACACACAAACCACTTTGTATAGACTTATATAGGTATTTTTTAAGACTGAGTTGGGTGTGTCCTTCTTACAACCCAGCCTTAGGAATTTATCAGCTATTTCCTGAGTGATTAGTACATGCCAGGCAATGTCAGACACCAGCTGAGAGCTGGCAATACAGCAGTGGACCATCCAGACCCCCAGTCCCCAACACACAGACACTAGAGTAGCAGAAACATTCTTAAAGCCTGACCTTGACTTAAGAGGAAAGAGCAGAAGGGGCAAAGTGGCAGGCAGATTGGGAGGGTGTGCCTTCTAACTCCTGTGTGAGGAGATGGCCATTTAACCAGGTAATTATGAAACTATCTTCCTCTGTCTTGGTACCATATTTCATTTCTTCATGCCAGGCTGGAATTTGGGGAGCCTGATCCTATTACAATATATATAACTCTCACAAAAGAAGTAGTGTTGAAAAATTAAATAATTTTGTTTGTGCTGTTCTTTAGAATTCCAAACTTTTTTTTTTTTCCATTTTCGTAGTTAATTAAGTTACGTATTACCTCCATGTTACAGATGAAGAAACTGGGGTTCAAAATGAGCTTGGCTAAAGCCACAGTTTTCTTTTTTGCGGTACGCGGGCTTCTCACTGTTGTGGCCTCTCCCGTTGCGGAGCACAGGCTCCGGACACGCAGGCCCAGCGGCCATGGCTCACGGGCCCAGCCGCTCCACGGCATGTGGGATCTTCCCGGACCGGGGCATGAACCCGTGTCCCCTGCATCGGCAGGCGGACTCTCAACCACTGCGCCACCAGGGAAGCCCCAAGCCACAGTTTTTAAGGAGAAGAACCTTGAGTCCAAGCCAAGAGTGACTTGAATTTCTGTTCATTTTCCACCATCCCAGAGGAATATGAGAAAAATTTCCATTTTGCTGTACATCAGGGTTTGTTATTCTGGAATTGCGTTATGTGCCTACCAACAGGAGACAGGTTACGTGAACTGTGATGTACTTGTGATGCGTTCACAGTACAATACCATGAGACAGTGTACAGGATGTCCCCTATGTTCATATCTGGAAAGTTTTCCAAGATATACTGTTATAGAAAAGAGTAAGTGTATACAGTCTGCTATCTTTTAAGAATGAAAACTGGGGGAGATAAAACATGCGTTCATTCTTGACTCACATCAGCATGAATTAACAATAGGCAAATACACAAGCAAAATAATGTTACCTAGGGAGAGTGGGGTAATCCAGTGAGGAGTGGATTCTCAACATATACCTTGTTATTTTGATTTGGTTGAACCCTGTGAATGTATTACTTATTCAAGAAATTAGGTACATTTTGTACTAAAGAGAGCTTCTCCACAATAATATTTACCACCCCTTCCCTTTTACTCTCCTTATCCCGAAGACACACAGTACACATGAAGAAAGAAACCCAAGTAAGTTTTTAATAGGAAAACATTTGCAGGTACAGAATCAATCAATGATGTCAGAACACAGATGCCAGTCCATTTATTTCTGAGAATTGATGAGTTTGACAGACACTCTGGATCTAGGCATCTCTTTGTAGTGAGAAGCTTTTGAAACCTAAGGGGAGAGAAGAAACCAAAGTTAATGTATTTGGGAACTTCCTTCTTAACCTTCCTCAACATATGCAGAAAAACTTACAAACCTCTTCCCTCAGAATGAGTTTGGTTCATTCTGTGTATCAGCCCTTTTCATTTCCTCATATACACACGCCCCATGGTAAGAGGACCCAGCCTCCCTGGGAAATGCTCTAATTTCGCTCTTCAGATAGGGTTGCCAGATTTGGCAAATAAAAATACAAGATGCCTAGTTAAATCTGAATTTCAGATAAACAACATCTTTTGTTGAATTATAGCATGTCTCATGCCATATTTGGGGGCATACTTATACTAAAACAATTACTTGTCACTTAACTGAAATTCAAATTTAACTGAGCATCCTATATTTTATCAGGCAACTGTATCCTCAGATGCTACCTGGAGGGAGCTGGTTAAGTGCACTTGAACATGTTAGCCCAGAGGGACAAAAAGTACCTAGCCCGGTGTGCTACCAATAGAACTTTCTGCATTGACAGACATGTTCTACGTCTATCCGTCCAATGTAGAAGCCACCAGCAACTTGAAATATGGTTAGTGCAACTGAGTACCTGAATTTTTAATTTCATTATTTTATTTAAATTTAAAATGTCACATGTGGCCAGTGGCCTATCTTGGACAAAGTAGCTCAAGTACCAGTCATGTATCACCCTCCAAATGTAGCAACTGGAATTTAAAACCGAATGGTGGCTAAAAAGGTACATCACCCGGAAATAAACTCACAAATCCCTGCAGCTTAGTGATTATTCCGTTTCCGTGCAGATATAAGTTCTGTTGCCAACACATTAATTCTGAGTATTCATTCTGAGTATTTACTGAGGATGTGACATGCCAGGGAGTGGAGATGTATGATAGAATTTTTCAACAAACTTACCCTGTAGATGATCGTGTTAACTGTATAATCCAGCATTAGACTGTAAAAGCCACCAAGGTGCCCTATGTGCAGAGCAGGCATTGTAAGGGGATGAAACAGCATTGATTTGGTCACACACATCAGCTGTGTGACCCTTTTCCTTCCATGATCTAAGCAAGCGTTAGTAACCACAGACCCAGTAGGGTATTAAAGAGGATTCTTTTATACACGGTATCAGCCAGCAGAGAAGACAGGCCCTTAAAGGAAACTGAGCTTCCTGGGTCACTGAGGCTTATCAGGAGACATTAAGTCTGGTGAGGTTAGTGCAGAAACCTGGCAAAAGGTAGAATGTGGAAAACAAATGGTGTATATGGTACTTCCAAATTTCACTGCGGTCCTGGTAGCTGCATAGGGCAGTAGGCAGTGCATTAACAATGGTTAGTGGGCATTTTTATACAGAAATTCAGATAACCATGTGCTTTCTGGGCTCTGAGAGGGCTTTTGGGGCTACAATATCCATTCCCTGGTTCATTCACCAGCGAGTTGAGTCCCAGGCCTTCTGTTAGATGTTAGGATGTCACAGACCAGGTCCCACTTCATGAAACAGAGAGTATAATGGGGAGAGGCAAACAACAAGGGAGCTGATAAATAAAATCTTAGAATGTATTTTAAAGAATCTCAACAAGATGATTGATAGAAAGTAACTTGGAGTGAGACGTGAGCAGAGGGAGGTTACTTATTTTTTTTATTTTTGTTTTTTTTTGCGGTACGCGGGCCTCTCACTGTCGTGTCCTCTCCCGTTGCGGAGCACAGGCTCCGGACGTGCAGGCTCAGTGGCCCTGGCTCACGGGCCCAGCCGCTCCGCGGTATGTGGGATCTTCCCAGACCGGGGCATGAACCCATGTCCCCTGCATTGGCAGGCAGAGTCTCAACCACTGCGCCACCAGGGAAACCCGGGAGATTACTTTTTTATTTTACTTTCTATACTTGAAGTTACAAACTTAATTCATGCTCCTTTTAACACTTTACACACATGTTTATACAGGTTAACAATCTCTCCTCATATAACCTCACATAATGCGGCTTTTATTTCTAGATGGTAGACACCCTCTCTTCCCTAGTTTCTACTATCTGTCTATCTATCTATCTATCTATCTATCTATCTATCTATCTATCTATCTGATATTGCTTTGCTTTACAAAAGGTTAAGTGTCTCTTAATAAATTTTAATATATATTGCCAGGAAATTTTCTCAAAAGATAATATGACTGTAGCACTCCTTCCTCATCCTCAGCATCCTAAGTATTATTGGTTTTAGTGGTTGTCTATCCATAGGTGAGAAGTGCTATTCATTTGTTGCTATGATATGCATAACCTAACTTTTAGGAAGGTGAACAGTTCTATGTATTTTGGTTTGTTTTCTCTCATATGCACTGTCTATTTGAATTTCATAAATGGTATAAAATATCCTGTTCAGTAATTTTTTTCTATTATTTTTTGCCCTTTTCTTAGCAGCTTGCAGGTCTTCCTTGTAAATTAAAGTCATTAACCTTTTGTGTATAATGTTTTACAAATCCTTTATCCCAATTTACTCCTTGTTTTCTACTCCTTTTATGGAATATTGCATCTTAAGTTTATTTTTGTCCTATGTGGTCTGTGTCCCTTCCTATATGGCATTTGTGTTTACTGCCTGGCTTAATAATGACACCTCCCCCTTAAAATATACACATACAAAACTGAAGTTATACAAAGTGTGTCCCTAAAATTTCATCTAGTATTTGTATTTTATACTTAGCTCTTTAATCCATCTGGGTAGGTCTATTTCAGATAGGCCTGTCTGGAGAAGAGCTGAGAACACGCTCGCCAGAAGAAAAATCAGAGGATGGGCACTGCAGAGAAAGAGACCAACAGTACAAATGTCTTGAAGCAGCAAAGGGCTTGGCAGGTGGAAGAGAGATCAGTGTAGCTGGACAGGGAGATGGAGATGAAGTCAGGGAGGTGGGCAGAGGCCAGGGTGGTCATGGATGGCTCTTCAGGTCATGGTAAGGAGTATGGTAAATAAATTAAGATATGTATTAAAGGTATAGGTGAAGTGACTTACAGATAGTTTGGATTCGTGGAGATGAAGGAAAGGGAGCAAGGCTCATTCCTAGAATTTTCGCTCGAGTAAATGGACTTACAGTAATGTCATTTACTGAGCTGGGGAGGATTGGAGGGCATAACAGGCTTAGGAAGCATAATGTAAACTCTTGTGTCTTGAATGTATTTAGGTTGAGAGGTCTGTTAGGGCTTCAAGTGAAGGTGTCAAGTAGAAAATTGTATGAACACATTTGCATTTCAGGGAAGACAGCAGGACTGGAGATGTAAAATTGGAAGTTTATTGCATATAGACAGACTTTGAAACTACAGTACTGATAAAATCATCAAGGAGACAGAGTGAACAGGGGCTAGTACTGAGCTCCAAGGTTCTAAAATTTAGAGCATTTTCAGATAGAGCCATTTTGAGATAGATTTTGAATGCAAGGGCAATTTGTCATGGCGTAAAGTCAGGGCCTGTACTTTCAGCTCAGGCTATCACTGAGTACAGGAAAGAATAGACATGCTCAGCTGCTGCTGCCTGGTGCTGTGAGAGTGAGGAATGTGGTAAAAGTTTAAGCTCCAACTGGCAGACAAGCAACATACAGCAGAGACCCCGAAACTTACACACTTGCTTCTTTCAGAAAGAACCTCAACTATAAGTAACATGTGTAAGTCTAAGTCTTAACAGATGCTGTTCTATCACCCTGCCTAAACTACAACTTAACTAACAACTGTAATCTAATTAAGTCCAATGAATTTCTGATATTTTTTTCAATATGACTACATTAATTCCATGTCCTAGAATTCGTTTTATTTTAAAGTATACATGTTACGTTCCAAACTCTTTTGGTGTTATAATGATTATACTTATTGAGTTTTTTCATAAATTTGTCTACTTATTAATGATACAGTTTTATGGGTATAAATATAGACTATAATCTGCCTTTTGGTAGATCTCCTGGTGATGCTAATCTTATTTTGCTACAAGATCAAGGTACTGAAATAAAATAGAGAGGGAAGAATACTGGGGCTACATGTGAGCCCTTATTCTCAATTTTGGCATGTTTGGGGATTCCTCAATTAAATTCCTAATGTTTCCTAGTAACCCACATGCATTATACTTAACAGGAATATTTACATTTATAATTATAATTCAGGCTCAACAGGTGACAAACCCCTAGAAGGTAACCTACTTCTAACCTTAAAATATACAATTTTTTTTTACAACTGGTTATAAAATGTATCACACTTGTAAAAAAGAGTTCAAGTGATACATTTAAAAAATACAATGTGAATGGATAATGGATGCAGTAAAGGAAAGGATATTGCTGCATAGATTATTTGGAAATTTTAAAGAAGATTTTATATTTGGCGATGCTGTATCAAAGTGATCTGTGTTGTTCGGAATATGCTATATAATTGAATGATGATTCTGTCTCAGCCTCACATCTCAATAAATCCCTTTAATACATATCTTGTCCCTGGTGGCCAGGTGTCTTCAGTAACTGGAAGCCCTGGGTTTACGATTCACATCAACTTGCCCCAATTTAAATGGTTCTCTCCAGGACCCTTGAGGCATGGTAGATGGAGACCTACTCAAGGGCTGGAAACCAACTAAAGCTACTGAGAGTTTATTGCCCACTAGAGAATTTTCCCAAGTGGTAACTAGGGCTTTTGGATATAAACAGTGACATTTCAAAGTAGGAGGTGAAGAACTATGTTGGAGAGGGGAAGCTAGGCCAGAGCTGTGAGGAATGTCCTCTGCTTGGGGAATAGCCTCTTAGCAGTACCTCTTAGGTAAGAGGTTATCAATTGGCACCTTCTGTGTTTCTTTGAAGCTCCCAAAATAAGTTGCCAATGCAAATTGGATTTTTCAGAAGGGATTTTCTACTGGTAAGAGAAGATATTATTAGCAGCCTTTAGTCTGGCATGTAATTAATGTCTCCTCTGGTAATAAACTGACCCTCTAGAACAAAGTACTTCCTGATGGCCCAGCCACTGACACAGCTCAACATTTACTCAATGTCCTATTATCAAGTGTTTATTTTATGCCAGGGTCTATGCTGACTATCAACAATTTAACAAAATGTGGTCCTTGACTTTAAGGAGGTCTCAGTGAAACACACAAAATTAACACGATGTATCATTCACTCTTAAGTAATCCAATACAAAGTTTTGTTATTGGAGCCCAGAGGGGAGAATTCAAGTCCTCGCTAACTCCTTTCTTCACCTACCACAATAAATTAGTTTATCAAGTCCTTTGGTTCTTTTTTTTTTTTCCTTTGGTTCTTTACTGAACCATCTCCCCACTTGTCGCCTTGTTTCACTTGTCACATGCTAAATCAAAAGTGTATTGGTTAACACAAAAATACGTGGCTAGCACACTGTCAGGATTTACCTCCCTCCCTTATGTAGATTCCAGGGAGATTACCTCTCCTCCTTCTCTTAAATTTTTCACAGAGTTTAGGATACAATTAGTAACATTCTGGTATGTGGGCAAAGTTAAATCCATTATGTATTGAATTTTTACTCCTTTCATTATTCTGACAACCTCTTAGGGAGCAGTTGGTTATAAAGTTGCCAGTGGTTAGAAGTACTGACTTCCTGACCTTGGGGCTTAGACAAGTTTTTTATGCTGTCTTCCTGTCTCTTCATCTTTAAAATTGGGATAGGAATAGTACTTATCTCTAAGATTGTTGGGTTAAATTAATATTCTGGAAGCATGTTGACACACAGTAAGTGCTTACTAAGTGTTGGCCATTACTCGAGCACCCCACGTTCTAATTTCAGAACCCACACTGCTGAATCCACTCTTTTCATCACAAGACAGGCAAAGGCATACAGGAAGAAATGGACGCAGGGAGAAGTTAAGCACCTAGCCCAAGGTCACCCACCTAGTTAAGTGTTGGAGCTGGGTTCAAAGGCAACCTGGAAAGTCAATGAAAAGTATCCCAAGGCTTATATAAAGCAATTGCAACCTAAGGATCCAAGTTCTCCAACATACAAGAAATGCTGGGCGTAAAGAACGCGGTCCTCTCAGTGGACCCCTACCTGAAATGCTGTGAGGTCGGACCTTCCCCAAACTGATTTTCATTCCGGCTATCCTTAAAAATTAAGGAAATTCTAACGTGCAGCCATCAAGGTGCTCACTTCTTTTTCCGCCTATTTGCCTTCACCAAACACCCAGACCCTCTAGCCCCGGTTCTTTGGCTGGTTTCAAGGCCGGGGTGGGGGTGGGGGGTAGGGGGATGCGCGGGAGGAGGGCAAGAGAGGGATGGAGGCTGCCTCAAGACCGCAAAGTGTCTGTGCCAACATGAGAATGAGAAAAGTGCGTTCACGGGAACCAGCTTCTGTTTAGATTCTCTTTCCCCACACACTCGGATCTGAATGCTCCAAAAGAACTGATGCCACGCAAAATGCTTCAGTGAAGCGCCAGAGATGTTTGAATGAGGGTGCGTCTCCCTGGGCCGCACAGGTCCCAAGTTTTGGCCTACTCAGCCTCCTTGCCTACTCATCCAAGCACAAACTGAGTCATGCAGAAGAAATGTTTACTTGATGAGACTCAATCCCGGAAAATAGGATCCTAGGAATTTTTGCACAGTACCAGATCGACACTTTTGAGTTGGAGCAGCTAATTTACCAGATCCCTAGTAGTTAACTATTTTAGGGAGGCCTGCAGCCCTACTCTATCCCTTTTGAGGCTGCGTTAGGGGCCTAGGCGTTTGAACCTCTACTAACTATAGTTCGTTGAATGTCAGGCACTAATCTAGGTTACGGGTGTTAAGCGGTTTGTCAAAAGAAAAAAAAAAAAATCAATGGAAACACCATCACTCTATCCCCAATTTACATACAACAAAACTACCAGGTTAGAAATTGGCCCGAAATCTCACAATTTGTAAATGTGGGGAGAAGCCACAATTAGAGTCTAGATTCAGTCTGTTCTAAGCTACCATTATGTTAACTCCAGGTAATCAATTTTTCAAAAGCCCCTTTCAGTACGTGGTAAATTTCAGATGATACGTTGAAAGTTAGCGGGAGCAGAGAGCCTAACTCCCTTGCGGGATTAGGAAAGACGGGTTGTCTGCAGCCTAGAACGAGGCGTCTAAGAGGTTCTGGCCATTTCACTCGGCATGTTCATTTGAGACCACCGTATATCCACCCCTGCAGTTAAACCGTGCTTAGGCTTTACTGACTAAAGGCAGATCACTCGACTGTCTGAAATGCCTAACCACTTCGTGGATCATTAGACCTTAACCGATTTACCGCGTTCTGCAGAGAGGGAGGTTTCTAGTAACAATGAGAGCCTTTTCTAAACATCTAGAGAGATTTTTCTTCCATTTCTTGGTATCTTGGATAAATATTCACTTACCTTCCTTTTTCTTTAATATTCCAAGTGGTGTTAGCTCTTCCTTTGAAATAGTGGGGGGCTCTGAAAAGAGCCTTTGGGTTTGAAAGCACTTCCGGAAACTCAAATCCCTGTCAAATCACTTGCCCTTGGCCTTGTGATGGCTCTCGGTCTTCTTAGGCAACAGCACCGCCTGGATGTTCGGCAAGACCCCGCCCTGAGCGATGGTCACGCGGCCCAACAGTTTGTTAAGCTCCTCATCGTTGCGGATGGCCAGCTGCAGGTGGCGTGGGATGATGCGAGTCTTCTTGTTGTCGCGCGCCGCATTACCAGCCAACTCCAGTATTTCAGCCGTCAAGTACTCCAATACCGCTGCTAAATACACCGGCGCGCCAGCCCCGACCCGCTCAGCGTAGTTGCCCTTACGGAGTAGGCGATGCACTCGGCCCACGGGAAACTGGAGACCGGCCCGCGAAGAGCGAGACTTCGCTTTAGCCCGAGCCTTACCACCTTGCTTGCCACGTCCAGACATCGCAAAGTAAACAGAAAAGAAAAAAACAAAAAATGAGTACTTCTCAAAACAAACCAAGTCTGAAAGCAGATAGAACACTGCTGCTTTTATAGGCATTTCCTGGGGAGTAAATCCGATTGTCTGATTGGTTAGTACCAAGATTCACCTAAGTAGCCAATAGAAAAGCTTTATTTCCATTCCTCATTTACATAGTTCTGCCCATAGATGACAGCCTTGCTGTTTGTCTTCCAATTAACTAAGACGCAGTCTGCATCCTTCATTAGCATAAAGGCCCTATAAATAGCAGAAACCCTCTTTCTACTTTCATTTTATTTTTCGTGTTTTGAGGTTTTAAAATGCCAGAGTCAGCCAAGTCCGTTCCTGCCCCGAAGAAGGGCTCTAAGAAGGCAGTGACCAAGGCGCAGAAGAAGGATGGCAAGAAGCGCAAGCGCAGCCGCAAGGAGAGTTATTCTGTGTACGTGTACAAGGTGCTGAAGCAGGTCCACCCGGACACCGGCATCTCGTCCAAGGCCATGGGCATCATGAACTCGTTCGTCAACGACATCTTCGAGCGCATTGCGGGCGAGGCGTCGCGCCTGGCGCATTATAACAAGCGCTCGACCATCACGTCCAGGGAGATCCAAACGGCCGTGCGCCTGCTGCTGCCCGGGGAGCTGGCCAAGCACGCTGTGTCTGAGGGCACCAAGGCTGTCACCAAGTACACTAGCTCCAAGTAAACTTGCCAAGTAAGCGTCTTTACACCTAACCCCAAAGGCTCTTTTAAGAGCCACCCACATGTCCACAAAGAGAGTTGTAACCTGCTGCTTATTTTCTATAAGTTGAAGTTTGGCCAAAAGTACTGTGCATTAATTAGAAGACAAAGGTAGAGAAATTTGTAAGTCCTATTAATGGATCTAAGGAATGACAAGTGAAGCTGTTAAAAGCACTGCCAGGTTGTTGGGTTTTGGCACTGTTGTGTCAAATGTTATCCATTACCCGTTGCAATTAGGGGGTCACCGCAAGTATAAAGTCAGCTATTTTTTGAGTCCCAGTGATCAATGTACTGTAATTGACCTACAGCTATCTGAACATGAAAATTAACTGCGTAGGTGGCTGGTGGTTTGTAATACGTAGTCGGGGTTGACGAACTGCTTTAAGAGATGCTTGCAACTTGGCAAGTTTCCATGGAGGTTGAACCGAGGGCTGGCACCGAAAGGCGGGGAAACTAGGCGGGAAGAGAAAGGAGGCTATTGAACTTGGCATACAGAGTCTCTAGGAGAGAACCTTCCCAAACCAGGTAGTCGCGCGGCGGGGAGGGGGTGGGGGGAGCTGGCAAGTTCCACCTTCCCTTAAGCAGTTTAATCTTCGTTCCAGGGGAAGATTTTAAGGTGAAAGAAACGCATTTTCCATTTAATTTATCCAAGTCTAGAACACATTGTCAGCACCTAGGAGTAAAATTTGCTTTCTCTGTAAAAAAGTGGGAGACTACAGGAATAAAATTTATGTTACAAGGAAAACAGGTTTTTTTGTTGTTGTTTAACGACTTGAGGTAAGATACAATGTGATTTAGATTACTTAACATTAAGACCCCGTGATTCGAAATGTGCAGTTTTCTTTGATCCTGGGAAAAATACTACGGCCTGTCTGGCGCTAGACAGGCGTCCATTGGAACACGGCTCCACAGTTACTGGCTGCCTAACCTGGAAGTTACCTGAGAAATGAGGTGCAGCCCTGGCTTAATTAAGGTAGAAGTGCAAATATAGGACAATGGCACATGCTTATCACACAAGCTCTTCAGCCAAACTATAAAGTTTCCCAAGTCCTTCAACAACTGAAATTGGATTTTTTTCTATACCCCTAGTGAGCCTGCGCAAGGACTGATGATCCAAATCAGACTAACCTCTCCTCACTGCCAGCTGATCAGTTTACCCCAAAAATGTGCAAACATTCACTATCCCAGGCTGACTACAAGGTTTTGTTTTGTTTTTGTTTTCTCCTTCTCTTCCCCTCTTTTCCTCACATATAAATTCTGGTTTGCCTTTGTTGGATGAAATAACAACTATTGCTTGATTTCTCTTCAATACAAGAGCAGGCTGCCTAATCATTAACACCTTGGACCATTTATTTCTGAAGATTCCACCAAGACATTGTTTACCCGAGCCCTACCTTAGGAATCAATAGAAAAGTGAACTGAAAATGTACCTTGTCTAGCCCTGGGCACTTTGAGTTTTCTGTTCATCTTCCCTTGGCTCTTGTATGCTAAAATTTATTTTTGCCCAAGTCTGCTTCTTATTTTGGTTCTTAGATTGTACTTTGTCGATTGGATACACATTAGTGGTTTTATCGCTAGATCATTAATTAGTTGGTGGCAGAGGACAGGGTATCTGGAATCTGTTCATTTGTTCATCTTTTTTGGGTTGTTTGTGTTTGTCTGAGGATTCTGGTCATCTCTGGCATTTGAGAACACAGGACGAGGAAGTTGGTGTTTTTCTTTCTGGCCTTTGATGGGATCCACTGTGTTTGGTGTTTTGTGTTTGTATACTGTGGGTTCTTTTAACTAAAAATCAGAGTTTCTTTCTTCCTTTCAAAACTGTCTGTTATCGTGATTACTCGGTATGAGTCCAAATAATTGTCAGTATCTGTAAAAATAACATTCCTGCTTCAAAGATAAATGAATATAAAATGGCCGCCTAAAACTTTTAACTTGAATAAAGCGTTAGACCTAACAGGAGACTTAAGACAAGAAAGAAAACAAGGAAACAGCATCTCCAGCCTACAATTGGCCTGTCTCTTGCTATGCCGAAGCCTCTAAAGTTTATTATTCAATAATTCCAAAAAAATATTGTCCCTTCTTGCTCTTTAAGTAAGGTCAGAGAGGAGAGAGAAGAAATATGTCATTATAAATAAAGCTATTGAGTCAGAAAAAAGAGAGGGCTTCCAATACCTGTATAGAACAAACATTAAATAGTTTATTAACCTTAATGAGTTCATTGTGAGGGATGTGGCACTGGAAACTAGAATTTCCTACCAAACTTAGAAGGATATCAGAGAATTTACTCATATTCCCAGCTGTGGTGTACCCTGAGGGATCTCTGATCTTAATCACATTTGTTTCTTTAACTGATCAACATACTTAAATCTCTGGTTGCTTTTAAAGTAAATCTCTTTAAGTTTTGTTCCAGTTTCACAATTAGCTCCTCTAACTTGTACAATGATTGAGAATATTTTCTGCTTTATGAATACAAATAATTTTGAGCAAATTATCTACCTCAGCAGAAAATTTTTAAAGTTATAATGTAAACTTAAATAGCTTATATAAAGACTAAAAAACATACATCAATTTAAAATAAGAGCAAAATCAAATTCTCCAGATGCTTTAAACGTGCTACCTCTTTAAGTTGTAACTCAGACAGAAAAGAAAGTTTAACTGAATTTAATTAGTGGTCTTCGTTAACACATTACAAGATAAGAAACAAAACAGAACTACTCCATTATTTTTGAACAACTTAAATATTTTAATACATGGCATGTAATTCTATAGGAAATTTAAAAATCACATATTTCTAATCAAGTTAACCCTTTGGATAAATTTGCTGGCTTAACAATTCTGCCTTACAAACTGGCTGTACATCTTTTTCTTTATTATTGTTATAATGTAAGAATAATGTTAGTATTCTAGTTTACACAAGTTTAGGGGTTATTTTCTTTAAAAAAAAACTAAGTTAAAATTACTAAATTTCTTTAACTCTACTGATTAGATGAGTTATCATCACTTTATTTAAAATTTTACATTACGTAAATTATGCATTGAACTAAATTATCACAAAATAGTGATAAGGTAGATAGGTAATGTCATTTTTAAAATGGAATTAATTTTTCTAATGTTACAAATCATAAGGACTCATTGTGTCAGCTTAAATACTGAGTTCAAAGTCTATAGATAACTTTAAAAATTTAGATAAATATTAAATTGGGTAAATTAAATAAGTTGGAGGGTACAAAATACACATCACTAAAAACAGATCTACGCAAGTCTTTTATTTTCACACAGTTGAGAATGACCATAGATTAACAGGTTAGAGAACATATAGATGCCGTAGGAGAATAGAAATAGCTATGCTTGTTTTTGCTACTTTATATATGTAGAAGGGATATGTAAAGTGTATATGTGGGCCCAGAGGACAAGGCAGGTTTTGGACGGCCTCCTGGTTTCCTTATGCCTATGAGGGAACACAGTTGCCTGTTTTTCTAAAGGGCTGTCGTTAATACAAACAGCTCTGACTCTACCAAGTACTATAGCTGCAGAGAAACACAAATATGTACACAAGCAATGGCTATGTTTGGTCTGTTTATTTATTAGAAAGTTGTTACTGTTCATTAATGTAGTAAATTCAATTTTATATATATTGTCTTATTTATGCTGACAAGGTAAGAATACTTTAGAGCTGCCATTAAAGACTGAATTTATAACTATATTAATTTATCAACCACCCCTCAATAAAAATTGACTATCCAAATCTCTCATCTCTCTGTAGCCCAACCACCTCCAGACTTCATGGTCATGTAACAAAAAATAACTCCAACACAAGCACAAACTAGTTCAAGTTTTACAAAGATGTTGATTATCTCAAAAACTTGGCAAGTGATTGAATTTTGCTATATATCCAATTAGTACAAATTGAAAAACAATAAAGGTGGGACCATGCTTCAACCATATCTCAAGAACCACAGCATTAACAAATCAATTTCATGTTATTGTTTTGAAATATATGGATCTTTTTTGCCACCTGGGAATACTTGTAATAGTTTTAAATAATAAAAAATGAGACCATGGATAAAATATAAAACTATTCTTATCAGAACACATCAATCTATATCACCCCCTAACTGCTGAGAAGATAATACAAATAATTTAAAGTAAAATTCCCAAAAGAACATAAACTTACTGTGCCAAAATTTTACTTCTAACCTTAATAATAATGATAATATGACCTACATCTAAATATTCCCATAAGTTCTCATCATTTGAAATTGTACCACAAGATCCATGTGACTTGTCTTTTCTTCTCTTTTGACATTTTCAGGTGTCAGGTATTATCTAAAACTAATGTAGGCTACACTGTCATATATACAACAAATGCAATCTACATTTCAAAAAAAGACTTCAACAGACACACCTCTACATAATATACAATTAAAGATTGTATTAAAAGAGACTCCCCAAAGTGTCAACTTTTAACAACGCTAGAAAAGGCCATTTCCAGTATTTTTAACTACAAATGTTGTAGTTCAGGACAAATGGATTTTTTCTTTTTTTTCACAGCATAAACATGTTTAGAATCCTACCACTTGGATATACACTCTCATTGGAAAGCCAATCGTGACACATTAAAAGATTTCCAGAATTTTGGAAGTAGGAAGCTTCCTCCTAAGGTTCTACAGATCAAGATGAGATCTAGAATAGATAGCTTTTTCCTTCTCCTTCCCGTTGTGTTATTCTTTGTCCTTTTCTCCATTATCAGTTTTTCCAATGATTAGATCTCAGATTTGTTCTTCTCAAGCATTAGAAAAAAATTAAAAATCCTCAGAGCCTAGCCCTCTATCTATACCTTGACTAAAAGTTCCTGAACAAAAGAATGTGTACTACATAATTTATTTCTGAGTATGGCTCAAATTAGAGTTACAACTGTGGTTAGGAAAAATGACACTTGTTTAACTTAAATCCATCAAGGTAATCTTTGAGGCCTGTTCTTCTAATTAAGACATGCCAATTAAGTACTTGAAGATAATAGAGGTTTCAAATATTTCTTATTATGTTTGTGATTGTCCTCATAACGTTTTTGTCTTCCTCCTCTGCCTAATATGCAGATGACTAAGTGTTACAAAGAGGAGACTAAAACCCGCTACTCTATTATGAGAGTCTTGACCAAAGTGGTGAAGTTGAGAGACTCTGATGCCAGAAATGGTGAAGATATGACCTACCTAAGATGGAAATGCTGACTGAGAGTCAGTGGACCATATTATACAGAGGCAGCCTGTCACATATTCTTCACAGCCAATCTTGAGAGTTTTTAGACAATCACTATTTTTCTTTTTTTTTTAATCCTCTTTGGTCTGTGTAAGAACAGATTGTCCACACCGAACTCTTTCCTACTGAAAATAATGTACAAACATGATATCCTGTTCCTAGACAGTCCAAAGGTATTTCCTCCCCTCTTTCTCTTTCATAGTCATCTTTTTTGACTTGGATGAAATCAATCTATTGCTTGGCATACCTTATACACAAGTTAACAGTGTGCTAATAATTAACTAAATGTCTTTGAGTTACTGTTTGACAAACGTAGTGCTCTGAGCCTGTGGGGTGATAGTAATTACCTACTTGAGAAGATGGGGTGAGGATTAAATGAAATAGAAAATAGAAAATATTTGTCCTAGAAATGGTATGGATGCCAGTAAAATGGCTGCACAGCATTGCTCCCTGTTGACAGAAGTGTAGCCCCTGGAGATAAAACCTCCCGGTTTGACGCTCAGCTTGCCACCTATTAGCTGTGAGACTGATGCAAGTCATTAATCTCTCTGTACCTCTTCTATATCTTGAGGATGATGGTAATAGCACCTACCTTCTAGATGTTTGTGATGATCAAAGACCTTTAATGCATAGAACACACTTTGAAGGGTGCCTGGTACATGATAGGTACTCAGTTTTTGTGTGATGTTTGACAAGTTTCATTTATAACCTTCTTTATGCCCTAAAGGGAACTAAGGCAGCTTGTGACTGAAGACCTCAGTCGGTAGGAGCTGGTCTTTCTTAAATGATAGGAATTTCACAAGTGATATAAAAAGATTGCCAACGGATTCCTTTGCATTTACATTGGTCCAACAGGTTGACAGAAAATGCATTATTTTTCCCATACTTGTACTTAATTAGCTCTCTAGGCGTATACCTAAGGACATGATAGCTATCACTTGTCTTGAAGCGTCCAGATTTCGAAGGGTGTGTAGATTCAGTACTTTGCAGTCCAACAGTCCTAAATTTAAAAGGTATTAAAAATTATTTAGCTTTTCCAAAATTTCACCCTGTGCAATCCTGGATGACTAAGCGTAAAATTAATTGGGCCAAATACACAGCTGCCTTTGACCTTGCCAGC
Organism: Delphinus delphis; assembly: GCF_949987515.2. Classification (NCBI taxonomy): domain Eukaryota; kingdom Metazoa; phylum Chordata; class Mammalia; order Artiodactyla; family Delphinidae; genus Delphinus; species Delphinus delphis. The sequence goes on along the minus strand of NC_082692.2, from coordinate 20,876,654 downwards.
AAGACGTTCTAGGCTCTGACTAAATTCTTTGGACTCTGAAAATCAGCTTGACATATCTTCATGTACTATGGGTTTATTATAAATTAGGAATTTATAAATTTAGAGTAAATTTAGAGAATCAACCACTTTCTTATTGTCCCACCTCAGTTCTGAGGAAGGAAAATGAAGCTTTGGTTTGCTCATTTGAAGACTTACATAACCTTATCATCCAGTAAGCAATTTGTATAGTAATTAATGGAAAGAGCTGGTTTCATCTTGCTATGGGTATTCATGGTATCAGATCTCCCCAGCTGCAGGCTCCAAGGGATGAAGGAACAGAAATGATGGGACTTGTCTCATTCTATGAGGAGACTGATATACTTAGAGGAGGCAACACTGGGGTAAAACCTTGACTTCATCACTTATAGCTCTAAACTTGTCTTCTGACAAGATCGAGTTCTCCAACAGTAAAAGAATTGGCTTCAAAAGCAATAAGGAAGAAACTTTGTTCTCATTTTCTTTTTTCTCTCCTCTCCTCCCCTCCTCCCTTCTTTTCTTTTCTTTTTTTCCTTTATTTTCTTCTCACTTTTTTTTCCCTACTATAATTGGCCCAAACTCAGCTGTAGGACAGGATATAAAAATATCAAAGATTAAAATGTGCCTGTTTTGGGACTCCCCTGGTGGTCCAGTGGTTAAGACTTCGCCTTCCAATGCAGGAGGTGTCGGTTCGATCCCTGGTCAGGGAGCTAAGATCCCACATGCCTCATGGCCAAAAAAACAAAACAAGAGACAGAAGCTATATTGTAACAAATTCAATAAATACTTTAAAAAATGGTCCACATTAAAAAAAAAAATGTGCCCCTTTTATTGTTAGATTTGCTTAAATAATTGAGGTGTTAGATGGTCACTAGATTTTTAAACACATGCATTTGGGCTTTAATGCACTGAAATACATATATTTTTAAAAATTGAAATAAATAAACAAATACGATTGTGTGTTTAAGAATTCTACAGAGAAGATGCAAGTTCTGAGATCTTGAATGGAAGAAAGGCTGCTAGCTTCAAAGGTGGGTCAGGGATACTCAGCAAGCACCAGGGTAAGAGCTTTTTGGAGGTTTTGGAAAGCGCTTGGCCTCCCTGACTCTAAGCATCAGAGACTGAGCCTGGCTGCATCGATTCTAGACATAAATAATGCTGAATGGATTGGAATTGTTTTTCCTACATACATTTTTTATAAGTTTTTTTTTTTTTAGAGCAGTTTTAGGTTTACAACAAAATTGAGAGGGAGGTACGGAGATTCCTCAAATACTCCCTACACCCACGCACCCACGCATAGCCTTTCGCATTACCAGCATCACTCACCAGAATGGTACTTTTTTTTTTTTTAAACCAAGAATGAACCTATATTGACACAGCATAATCACCCAAAGTCCATAGTTGACCTTAGGGTTCATTCTTGATGTTGTACATTCTATGAGTTTGGTCAAATGTATAATGACTTATATTCATTGTTATAATATCATACAGAATTTTTTACTGTCCTAAAATGATCGGAAATTTTAATAAGCTGGAAATGAGGGGAAGGGACTGTGGGGTCTTTATCCTTCTCGCATGTGAGCTGGGGCATCATGGATGGTCTGGAATGGGTCTGAAAGAGCTGTATCTTCCTTTAGGATACTCCAAAGACCTGAAACACGGTTTGACGGACTCTTCCCCTGCCCACTGTCTGCGGCCTCTTTCATGTTCTGTACTGCAGCCAGATTTGCACACACTCTGCTTTTCCTGGTTTTCATCCTCCCATATATGCTGGACCTTGTCTTTGATATTTTCACCACAGAGGGAATGAAGACAGACTTTTGGGATGGTCTAAGGAGGGGATTTCTGCCCTTTCTCCTCTGGTCCTAAGGACCACCTTCTGGTTCTTGTTCCTCCAGCTATCTTCAGTGACTGTCTCCTTAGAAAAGGACAAAGTCACTATCCTCTTGGAGCTTACATCTCAGCTGGGGAAGAGAGACAACAAACAATCGTTACTATGAGTAATTACATAGAATATGAGAAAGGAATAAATGCTATGGAAAGGGAAAATGGGAAACAGGAAAAGGGGGGATCAAGAGGGGTGGTAGATATAATTTGCACATTAGCACTAATTATAATGCTTAATATAACAAGAGTAGCTAACATTAGTGTAGCACTTAGTATGGGCCAGGTACTGTTCTGAGTGCTTTACACTATTAACTCAATTTATTCTCAGACAATAAAACGTTAGTTGGAAAGCACATACAAAACTCTTGGAGGAAGACCCAGCAATGAAGAAAAGAAGAGAAATCAAAGCCCTATTGGTTCTACCTTGAGTACCTGTCCCTCTTTTTCTAGCACCACCATCACTGCCCTCATTCTGGGCATGAGCTGGTGAGAAGAGCTGTGCTTCCCTCCAGCACAGTCCTTCAATCTGGTGCATTTTCAACAGTGTTTAAGATAACACGTGCCACTTGCAATTGTTAAGGCTGCTACATCTGAAGCAACAGTGAGTTTGTTAAACTACTGGAACATCAGAGATCACACCATGAGTCAGCAGAGATGGTCAATGGTTTGTGTGGGAGACTGTGGCCTTCACCAGCTAAAGAGAGGACTGCTTCCCCCTTGCCCACCCGCCACTACCACCAGGATCTGCTTCCAGGCAGAGCTTTCTCAAAACTTAAATAACTATGTAACTGTGACTACATTTTTACAAGCACACACAAACCATGTAGCAAGAACCTCTCTCTGTAAAGTGGAGTGACGGCCTGAGTGTAAGCTGTGTCAAGCGTGGCTTATAATTACGAGTATTCATATTACCCAAACGTGCGACCAATTTTCACAGAAACCCATATGTCCCCGCCCCACTAATGTGTCAGCCCACAGGTAGTAAAGAGGACTCCTTAGTAAGCAAACCCTATTTCCTTGCACTGCATTTGGACACCAAGAGAGCATAAAATTAGGTTTGCCTCTGCCTACCTGTGAAGAAGAGTTGGAAAAATGCATTTCAAAACAACCCAGGAAAGAGACTAAGCATTTATTTGGGTACATTTCTATTAGATGTTTGATTTGGTTTATTTGAAAGTGGGGAATGATTTCATCTGCCAGCAGCCCAGAGAAAGGAGCATGTAAGAGAAGGGAGGCTTCTGGGAACTGTTAAAACTGCTTCATGTGGGAATAACAAGCTTGAACTCTTCAACCTGTCGTCATGCAAGGTCCTTCCTCATCCTTCACAACCGGTTCTACAAGGCTCACCCCCAAGCACCTCACCCTAGACAATCCCCACCACCTGGCCTTTGTCACTATGTCTCCTTTGTGAAAAGCCCTAATACCCTTTCCTCACCTGACAAATTCCTACCCACCCTTCAAGACGTAGCTCAAATGTAATTTATAGGACACTGACTAGATCATGCTCATCTTTTATTTACAAATGCACGTAGACTCAAATGCTAGAGGGTGTGGTTTTACTGTAGAGGATGGTTCACCATCCAACAGCTGTGCCATCTGGGAAACTCAGTCTCTCTGAGCCTTAATTTCCTCATGTATAAAGCAGGGAGGACCATCATACGTACCTCAGAAGGTTGTTGCAAGATTAAATGCATTGGTATCTAAAGGGCTTAGAGCACTGCCTGGCACAGAACAAACACCAATGAACATTAGCCATCGCCATTATTACTGTTCTCAGAATCAAGTACAATATCAGATATTTGATGAATTATAGAAGTGAATTAATCAATCAATCTCTCTTTTTACAGGAGGAGCAAATGGGCTTTAGAAATGTATTTTCTCACCACTGGTCACTGCTGGACACTGTTGCATCTCACAAATAAGTCAATGAAAATGATACTAGAAGAAGATAAAAGGAGGTATTTTTAACAATCACGGAAGGATCAATAAGAACTTGGCTAAAACATTTATTTTGAGTATAAAAATATTAAATGATAATTGCAGAAATTTGTAAGAAAAGAAATATATAACAAAGAAAATTAAAATAAATCTTAGTATCTCTTTTCTATATGTATATATGAATATGAACATATATATGATATCCATCTCTAATAAGTGTATATCATATATAAAGCAACTTTAGGTATCATGCTACATATACACAGCTAATTTTCTAGGTAACATGCCTAGAAACGCACATTTTTTATAGATGTATGATTACTTATTAATTAGTCCTGTTACTGGCTATTTAGAAGGAGTTCCATTTTTATGCATTATAAATCATACAGATCACACTTCTTTTTACATGAATCTTTGTTTAAATATTTGATTATTTCCTTGGGACGGACTTCTAGAAGTAGAAATCCTAAATCACAAGGTAAAACCATTTTTTAAGGCCCTTAATGTATACGTTCATCAAATTGCTATTCAGAAGGACCATGCCAACTTATAACACCAACATAATACAATAATTCCTATTTTACGGCAGTCATATTTACTGAGAATATTTTTAAAACACTTAATCAGAGAGACCAAAAAAATATTGAAATGTAATTTCCTTCATCATGAGTGAAGGTAGTTTTTTCCCCATATTTTTATTAGCCATGATCCCATAAGAAATAAACTGCTGCAAAACAATGAACAGGATTACAACAGTTCCACGGGAAAGCACTCTGTAAAGAATAAGTAGGATCTTAGGTTAAGACCAAAAAAGGGAATATTTATCAGGTGCCTCCTTTGCCCAGGACTGTGTTGGAATAATGAACCATGTTTGGCTATGTGTAACTAAAACTACTCTTATCTAGGTTGTCTCTAATAAGCCTCCTAATCATTCCATGAGAAAAGTATCTGCTATGGATTGATTTATGCCCACCCCTCCTCCAAAATTCATATGCTGAAGCCCTAATCCCCAATGTGACTATATTTGGAGACAGGGCTTTTAGGAGGTAATTTAGGCTACAGAGGTCATAGAGGTGGGGCCCTAATCCAATAGGATTCATGGCCTTATAAGAAGAGAAAGAGAGAGCCATCACTCTCCTGGTGTGCATGCACTCATGAAAGGCCATGTAAGGACACAGCAAGAAGGCAGCCGTCTATAGGGTAGGAAAAGAGGTCTCACCAGAACCTGACCATGCTGGCACCCTGACCTCGGATTTCTAGACTCCAGAGCTTTGAGGAAATAAATTTCTATTGTTTAAGCCATGCACTCTAGAGTATTTTGTTTGAGTTGCCTGAGCAGACTAAGTGTGAGATGGGAGAAGGAGAGACTTTTGAAGCCAGACTTCTTGAAATCAAAGCCCAGCCTTCCTGCTCACTAGCTCTAAGACTTTGGGCAAGTTGTGTGACTTTCTGTGACTCAGTTTCCTCATCTATAAAATGATTTCATACATTTTTTAAAAAAATTTTTTGAGGGGAAAATACTTGGGACAATGACTGGCACATATATATGGTGTATATGTGTGTGAGCTTGTTTTTATGGTATCTTTTCGAATTATAATGCAAAATATGAATCATGGTGTTTTCTCTGGATCTTAAATTATGGAATCTAAGAATTTTAGAAAACTAGCCAATTCTCTGTTACTTTTACAGCAATGAGTGATATGTTCTGTCAACCTGTAAATATAAGTATCAATCCACTCATACCCGACCCTAAGCCACTGACGTTTAATGGTACAACCTCTCAGGATCACCGAGGTTCAGAGAAACCAAATACACGTTAAAACAGAGCCCTTGGTAAGATACACCCGTAATCTCTCTAAGGAGAAAAGAATTTTCAAACTGAGCTTCACAATGTATTAGTAGGCTGTGAAATCAATCTCATGATTTGCAACCAGCATTTTTTAAAAAATAAAATAAACTAGATGAAAATATATCAGAATGCACTTAAGGTAGTATTGTTTTCAGAATTTATGTTTCAAATGTGTGTGTAAGTGCACATGTGAGCATGTATGTGAGACAGAGAGAGTGAAAGAGACTTTTCTACCTCACTTTGCAATCAGAAGTTTGAAAGTCTCATCACCTCATTTCCTCTTCAGAAGTATTTCAAATGTAGACTCTCTCTTTTCCCACACTCTCTCCTCAAATGAAGCTCTTGTCTTTCTTCTGAGACTATTACAACAGACTACCAACCTCTGACATTAGGCTTTCCACAATAATTGTTTATGTGAAAAATCGAAAATCAAGGCAACTACAACCACCATACAAGAAGACAACTACTACAAAAATACACAAGCTCTCTCCTTAAAAGCCTCCAGTGGTTGCCCAGTCTGTAGAATGTCACCAAATTTCTCACGCAGGCATTTGCGGATCTTTGCAAGATGGTCCTTATGGGATTTTCCTTTGCTGAACCCTGGACTCTGGTCATATTACACCGTTCCTTCAACATCCTCCTGGAAGGCCAGGCCTTGAAACTCTTATACACCTCTGAGAAAGCTGAGTCCTAGAACAAGCCCAGAGAAACATCCTAGACATTATTCCAATAACTCTTTTCCCACAGCTCTGCAGGACACCTGCCAGCCCAGTCCTGTTAGAGATCTGGGTCTGTCGTTTCCACTGAGCTCTTCAGACCAGGGTTCCTGCCTCATATTTTATAGTTAATTAAGTGCAGGGATTGTATCTGTTTCCTTACATATTCTTTTTGAGGGTGGAGGGTGAAGGGGGTGGGTGTGGCTATAGGGGTAAGGTTTGAACTAATGAAACCAGAAGCAAAACTCAGTTCAAGATGCCCTCTACAAGGGGGACCTGATTTTGGCCAAGCAGATATCATGTGTGAAATCCAGGTAATTTACTCCATGCTTGAGGGTCTGCTATCAAGCCTTAGGGACTGAGAAGTGGTTTTAGTCACAAGCAATCCACATGCCTGTAGATCATTGTTTATTAGATTGTTTGCCCAAATAAGGTGTTATCCTGAAGTTTTTTGACAATTCTAAAAGCATCTTCCAACTCTGCAGTGAGACATCTAAGATATCTGTGTTACTTCCCTCATATACATAAATAATTTTCAATAAAAATCAGGGCGTGAATAATTTATTTTCTCCACCAACTGAAAGCCAACCATTTGGAAGACCAGTTAGAAGAGATGAGATAAGTCATTCGTTAAAAACTACTTTTATATTTACACGGAAAAGAGGAAGTTTTGTGCTTCCCTTTGAATTTTGTTGAAAATCGAGGGTTTTATTGAACAGTTTTGGCATGCAGGGTCATTTTTCATTAAAAGGCAAAAAGGCATCTGAAATCTGTATCTCTATGGTTTATTCAGCAGTGGAACCTGGGCGATTCCGTGCAGAGGGTATTCGAGGCATTCAACTTTTGGCCGTGAAACAAACACAAATGCTCCTTCCCCAAGGGCGGGGGCGGTGCCTGAGCGACGCACCAATCACAGCGCGCCCTGCCCTATATAAGGCCCTGAGGCCCGTGCAATAGTTTATGCTATTTGCTAGGTGGTACGTATTGCTCTACTCTAATGTAATGTCTGAGATGGTGCCTGTCGCTCTAGCGGACCAGGTTCCGCCGTCCATGGAAAAACCTCCCCCCCAAAAAAAGGACAAGAAGCCGGTTGGTTTGACGGGTGAAAGTCGCAAGACCACAAGCGTCTCATTGTCCAAGTTGATCATCGAGGCCCTTTCCATTTCTCAAGACAGAGCTGGCATGTCTGTGGTAGCACTGAAAAAGGCGCTAGCAGCCGTGGGCTATGACGTGGAGAAGAACAACAGCCGCATCAAGCTGGGTCTCAAGAGCCTGGTTAGCAAAGGAATTCTGGTGCAGACCAGGGGTACCGGTGCTTCCGGCTCTTTCAAGCTCAGCAAGAAGGTTGCTGCTGAGCCCACCAAGGGAAAGGTCAAGAAGCCTGTTTCTACCAAGACAAAGAAGCAGGTCTTGGCCGGAAACTCCAAATCTCCGCAGAAAGCTAAGACCAACAAAAAAGCAAAGACGCCGAGGAAAACAATGGCTGAGAAAGCACGTTCGAGTGGCAGAAAAGCTAAAGGCGCCAAGGGCAAACAACAACGGCAAAGTCCAGCGAAGGCCAGAGCAGGGAAGCCCAAGGCTGGGAATTCTAAACTGATCCAGCTGAAGACTAATCCTAGGAAAGCAACAACCAAGAAGTAACATTTCGGCAACGGCCAGTTTTCATAGAACCCAACGGCTCTTTTAAGAGCCACTCAAATGATTTTGAGGGTGTGACATTGCATTTTCAGAAGACCCCGGAAGAAAAGACTATTCGTCAACTTTATCACTTGACAATAAGCAAGATTGTGATGTGGTGATAAGTGTCTTGTCAGACAAACGGTACAGACTTTGAAGAGCTTTGGATACTTAATGGTATGCTGACTGCCCAGTTCCAGAAAGTTAGGTTGTCCATCCTAATAAAAATAAGGCACATTCCTTGTATGTAAGTTCCTAAATGCTTAGAAAAGTGCTGGATTTTAAGCCGAGAGAGGAGAGGAGATCAGCTCCGTGCCCAACCATACCTGACCATGTTTTTTCACCTAATGATACGCTAGTATATGACTTAATGTGCCTTTCCATGTAAGATTTCTGAACTCAGTCTCCATGGACTTTACAGGGGTTAATATACAGAAACCAAGGTCTCAGTTTGGATTAGTGAGAAGTTTACCTCTCGTTAAACAGATTTCTTTCCACTATGAGTGATTAGTTGCATAAATCACAGATGTTTCCGTTTTACATTTGCAAGAATATTGAAATGCCTTTCACCTTCATTAGTTTGCAAGTGGTTACCAGATGACTATATATTAAGCACATACTGTTACATTAAAATTTGGTTTGATAATATCATTAGTCTTGATATAATTGTTCTCTATTTATGAAGAGAATGATAGGCTTGTTCAGATTGTGCTACACAGGCTGAAAAACGTTAACTCTAAAACGTGTGGAGATGTTGGAGGTTCAAATATTAGGGTGTGACCTTTAAATCACAAACCTGCTTGTATTAGGAAACGCTTAGGGTCGGAGTTAAAGCATCTTTTCCGCTTTAAACAGTTGTTTGTTTTCACTTAGTTTGTAATTTAGCGTTCTTAAAGATCCTCATAAAATAAATTTATACTGTTAATCTTATTTTGGGCCTTGGTATTGGGGGCGACTTCGAACAAAGCCCATTGCAAAACTACGTAATTAATGCAGTCACACATACAAACATGTTCTATATCCTGTCTGAATTCATTTGTATAATCGGGCCACAGAAAAAAAAAATTAATTGTATCCTATATGGAAAACGACTAAATACAATGGTTTCAATTTGTACAGAATCAGCCACAGCCCTGCTTTGCTTGGATAAGGTGGCCACTGTTTCCCTCTGAGGCTGGAGTTGGGATAGTGCAGGAAAATTCTTCACTTGCTGGACAAGGCAGTGAGCTACTTCTCTGTGTCCAGCAGTGGACTGACCCCAGACTATCACCGCAAAGAGAAAGGAGGAACAACTGGCTTCATCCCGCCCAGAAGCCAGCCGACCTCCCGGCACTACTCCAACCTGTGTAGAAGCGGCTCGGCCACTCTGCGCCTTTGTTCCTCGGGCCCATTAGCGCCTGGATTGCATCGGATTAAAAAGTTAACCAATGAAGGTTTTCCCTTAAGTTCCGGGTACCGGTATGAAACCCCTTGTTTTGGCCAATAGGAAAACAGCCTTGTAACACCACCCTCCGCAATTAAACAGTGGTTTCTTCGCCACACTGAGAACCAGCCAATGAAAGCTTGTCCCCAAAGAGCCTTCATTTGCATAGCTCTCTGTTGTGTGGGTGATACTGTGAACTTTTGTGCCATGGATGCCTCCAGCCGTCCACTTAAGGACAGTTCTAATATTTCCAGATGCATAAAATAGGCACATTTCTCTCATGGGTCCAACCTTATACATCACTTCGCGTTTCACCGTTTGTGAAAGCCTACTTTCTTCATAAAGACCCAAGTTTAACACCTTAGTGAAGCGCAAGGCCCTAAGTATTTAGTTACATAGCTGCCGTGTTAATGCAGCTTCCGACCATACTTCGCATGTTAAATTAGCTCTGACATTTGGCTTTCACACACCTCCGCAACGTCCAACAGCCCTTCAGCGAGTTTGTGGGCGGCCCTGAAAAGGGCCTTTTTGGTTTTTTTAGAAGATGTCGAAGTCTGTCTCGGCCGATGCCGTGATCAACCACCGAAGCCGTAAAGGGTGCGGCCCTGGCGTTTGAGTGCGTAAACCACGTCCATGGCGGTGACAGTCTTCCGCTTGGCGTGCTCGGTGTAGGTAACAGCGTCCCGAATCACGTTCTCCAAAAACACTTTCAACACCCCGCGAGTCTCCTCGTAAATTAGCCCAGAAATGCGCTTGACACCACCACGGCGAGCCAGGCGACGAATAGCTGGCTTGGTGATGCCCTGGATGTTGTCCCGTAAGACCTTGCGGTGACGCTTAGCGCCGCCTTTGCCGAGGCCCTTACCACCCTTTCCGCGACCAGACATGGCTGCTGTCACAGTAACTTTTTGAACTTAGCACTGCTCTTTAAATAGCATTCTTGCGGACCTGATTGAAAACGAGAGCCCTGGTGGCTTTTCCACATTAGGTCATCAAGGGGTGGGGCAAGGAGGGGCTTATTAACATTTCAATGTTTTGATTGGTCGGAATACCTAGCTCTTCGTCTGGCGGGCCGTAATGTGAGGTGGCCTTCAATCAGCTGAAGAGCTTTAGTTTCTCTTTTGCCCTGCACTATTTTTCTTCCGTGCGCGTTTGCAAGTTGAGTATATTCAGCTCAAGGACACGGAGCAAAGAGCTTCACTCCACATTTCCTTTTGGTAACTTGGTAACTAATGTTAGATAATGGTTCCTTGGGGAAGGTAAAAATAATGTGTAAAGGAAGATAGAGTTATAGGTCAAGGGACTTTCCCTTTCAGTCCTTTTAATGTTTCAGTTTTAAAGGACGCATTTTGATGGGGCGAAATATAAGCCTGGCCATGAAGAGGCTCTCGTCCTAAAAGACCTGTGTTTGGAAAGACAAAAAGGTAGACAAACGACTGCAAATTAAAACTTCTTCCTTTTCTTCTCTTCCTCAATTCAAACACGTACTGGGTGACTCCTTTTTCTGCAAACGCACGTGAGAGAAGGAATTTAAAACTAGGCTTGGGTAATCAGTTACCTCTGGACCCTCTTCCTGGCCTGCGCCTGATTGGCCTGCATTTCCTAAAAGCTCCTTTCCTTCTTTCATTAATCCTTTCTCAACCTTCTCTAGTTTTAGAGACAAGAACATACGTTTGTTTTGTAGAGTCCAGGATTAATAGTAAGATAGGGCTAATACTTGATTAAGGTCATTACAAAGCCTACAGGGCCCTCCCCTGGGAGGCCTATGATGAGATTATGGGTGTTTTGAACAGGTTAATCCCATTTTTGTTTTCATTCTTTTTTTAAAAAAAGCCGAATAGAACAGAACTGGATCTGAATATGGTTTGAAGAGAAGGATTTCTCAAATCAAAAAGTTTCTCTGGCTTCCTGACAACTTTAAAAAATTTCCACAGTAAGAGTCACTCTAGTTAAATTGAAAAAAAAAAAAAGACACCCCTCCCCCCCATCCTGGTTAATAAATAAATGTCTGTTGGAGAGATTTAGAATGAGATTATGGTCTGAGAGAGACCTCATATAATAACCTCAGACTTAGGTAAAAAGGGAGAAGAGGCCCAAAGATGGAGACAAAAGACCCAGGAGAGGGCAGGAAAGCTCTGGATGACATATGGTTTGTATCACTTCTGAAATAATTAGATGGTTATATTCTTCTGCCCCAAAGTGAGTGTTTTTAGGCTCCTGACTTTCACTACCCTTTCCCACCACAAACATGCACCTTATAAGCAGAGACTTAGCTAGGAAGAAATGCCATTCATTACAGAGGAAAAGTGCAAGGTCAGCGTTCACAGGTAAACATGAAATCTCAACATGCTTTTTAATTCATGAAAATAAATTTAAAATAATGTGTATGACATGGTTCTTTTTTTCTTATTCCCTTCTCCTAATTTCTTCTTTTCTAATTTTTTCTCAATGACATGGACTCAAAAATCATGAATGTCAAAACAGGAATATTTAAGAGGTATACAATTATAGATTTATATTAAAAATGGATTCTTCCACTCTAGGAAGAGTTCAGGTTTTCCTTGGTCCTGTAGCTTGGGAAAGGGTGGGTCACCCTAGAACTCTCATTCTCAGAGTGAACCTGGCTTCACAGAGCCCCATTCATGTGAGTGAGGCTCTTCAAATAAAAACCCTGCAAACAAGTTGTGGCTAAATGGACACATGAAATATTCACACAAATAAAACTGTGATGTTAAACAAAAGTCTTCTAAAAATATAAAATGCCCAGAACCACTCTCCACAAACTAACTCAATCAGAATATCACCGTTGAGGAATATATATATATATATGGAATATATGTACACATATCATCCCATGGAATATATATGTATTCAAAAGACAATTCCGATACTTAGCCAGGGTTGAAAACTACCAGAATATACCAACACTTTTCAGGGTACAGTTGTACTTTAGGAAAAAGAAATCCCAGGGTAGAAATACTTTTGAGCAATATTATAGTTGCAGAAATACATAAGTACAATCTCGCCCCACTTAGCCTGACAGGGATTTATAACATGACAGTAGTTACTCTGGGCATTTGGGGACACCAATCCTGGTCTGGGGCAGACAGCTCTTCTGACCCCTGGCTGATTTATCTCCTTCCCATCTAAGTCTTAAATGCATTTCTCTTTTTCAGCCACCTAATCTTTACTTTGGTATGATCTATTTTCTTATTCATTTTTCCTGAATTAAACTGTCATTCCCACTGGCATGTTTTTGCTTCCATAACATACATATACTGTGTCTCTCCATATTTTTCTCATTTCCTCTCCTTATCCTTCTAGGAAAACGTTCCTGCTTTTTCTCCTTATTTTATTTTATTTTTTAATTTTGGCTGTGCCATGCAGCTTGCGCGATCTCAGTTCCCCATCCAGGGATTGAACCCGGGCCACAGCAGTGAAAGTGCTGAATCCTGACCACTAGGCCACCAGGGAACTCCCTGCTTTTTCTCTTTAGTTCAAACTCTTTTACTAAAAGTTTTTGGCACTTGCACTTTCTAGGCCTGCTGTCCTTGTGTGGGTTTTCTCCCTTAAATATTCGTAATACATTTTGACCTACTGAAGAAAATGTTATTTGGAAAGAGAATTTCTAACAGTATCCTTTCTTAAACATTTGCTTCAAATTTTTTATAAACATGTTTGTAGTTAAATTTGATTCTCAAAGTTCCATTGAATACTTCCTTAATCACACACACAAAGCCCAAAGAAAGGATTTTGCATTTGTTTTAATGGTGAAAACTGAACACAAAAGTACGCAAAGCAAAGATCATTAACTGTTACATCCATGTTTAAAACAGGTGCTTTCTTGCACACATAGTGAAGCTCCTTTGGCAGTATCCAAGTTGCTTGCTGACTATCTTATGAAAATGCCATTGTGGTCACTCTGTTTACAGAATAAGATCCAGGATATTTCATCAACTCATAGGGTAACGTTAACTGACAAGACTTTCACTGAAGTTTATGCAAATATTGGTATTATCCTCACCTCCCCCTCCACACACAAATGCACTGAAGGCTCCAAAATTCTATTTTAGAATCTTTGGGTCAAAAGCCAGAATTTTTTTTTTTACTTAATTACTTTATTTACAATACTTTCTATGCAAATCTGGTGAAAAATGATTCACAGGCGCTTCAATGCTACCTATCCCATAATACCTCCCTGAATGATAAATAGAATTAATAAAAATGTGAATTTGATAGTTAGAATTTTGTGTGTGAACAGAAAAAAGAATTCCCAAATGTTTCAAATATTTATGAAATAATTATAGAGTATATTCTGAAACGTTAAAACAGGTTCTCTCCTCACTCAGGAAATAATCAGAGGTGCTGCCACTAGGCAGCAGAATGGATACTCAAAGGAGCATCCTAAAAAGATGGAACAATGCCAACCACACGTTTTCTTGATTCAGAGAGAGGGATTGTGTAGTGGCTATGAAGATGAGCCAGGCTAGCTGGGAAAAAAATCAATACAATCATTTTCCAGCTGTGTAACCTTCAGCAAGTTAACCAACCTCTCTGTGCCTTGGTTTCCATACAGCAAAATAAGGGTAGCAGTATAACAAGAGTTTCTACCTCACAGGATTCTTCTGAAGAATTAAATTAATATTTAGAGCAGGGCCTGGCATCTAGTAAGTACTTGATAATTATTAGCTGAAAAAAAAATTAGTTTTAGAAAATATTTAAGCCTAAGAAGACTTTTCTGAGAATGAAAATTCATTCAGCCAAGAAATAGAAGCTACAGAAGCATCTGCTTAAAACACATCATATGTATCTCTCACACATGAGTAAACACCTTAGAGAATTACTCAGAATCAGCATATGTGAGATACCAGCATGCATGCCAGGCCAAGTAACAAATGCACGCAGGATGTCAAGGCAACCCAGGCTTTTTAATCAAATTGTCACATGAAATGATTTAATATTGTATTAATATTCTTCATGTTAATCACTGATTCCAAAAGGGAGAAGAAAATATGATGACCCAAAGTCCACAGAAAGAAATCAAAATTAAAAATATCACTCCACGCATATGAAAATCTTCCATGATTAAAGTCATGCATTTTAAAATTCTAGTTATTATTAGAGTGTGTAACTTATAAGAAACTTGCAGCATTTTAGAGAAGGTCTTTTGTTTTTAAGTGTGTGTGTGTACCTGAAGAATGTATCAAGTACACGGTACTCTAAGACTATATTATTATAACTGAAGCCGAAGTTTTGCCTGTACCGCCCAGCAGCCTTAACCAACTGCTGGCAGGTTGCCTCAAAGATCAGCAGGTTTGTTCGTTTTCCTTCTGTTCTGTTCCCAGTTCAGGTAGCTCAACAGCGCCCTGCGATTCCAGAGATTCAAATAGCTGGTGAATAGTTTCAGCTTTGCTCTCAAATTTTCAGGGGCTTTTCTCCGAAAGTGATCCCCAGCGCCCCACCCCTTGTTTACTCTTTTCCCCTGAGGAACCCCCTCCCCCCACCCCATAGTCGAAAGACCACTGTGACATTTTTGGCCACAAGATGGCGCGCTTCTCCTTACTACCACCCTTGTAAGTGGTTTTTCTTTTTTTTTTTTTTTCTTGTAAGTGGTTTTGCCAGAGGCAAAATAAGATACAGATTTTTAAATGTACAGATTTTTAAAGCTGACTTTTCAAATGTAGTTGACCTTAAGAATTGATGAACAAGGCTAGAAAAATTAAGCTAAGAAACACTGAAAGAAAATGGAGATTTATTACTACGGTTATTAAAAAAAATGAGCAGGCCGCAGTTGCCGACTGTTAATAATTGTGTATTACTGTGAAGAGTAGAATGTTTCTTGAAATTTTGGCCTGTGAGAAACAAACCAATATAAGACAAATGTTGCCTAATTAATTGTAACATATCCTTAATGAGGTAGGAAGCTTAGTATGAGCCAGGAAGCTTTTTGGCAGTCTGCTGTGAGTATAGGATGATGTTTAAGGAGAAAGAATTTATCAGTGTGCTTCCACCATGGTTTGGAGGTGAAATGACCAATGTGTTACAGCTTAGATGGTAATGTGTCTAGTGTGAAGAAAAACAATTAATTCAGATACCATGGTTTAATGAAAATATTTCATGAAACAAAACATTAAAAAAATTAGAAGCAGTATAAATGTCCCCAAAATAACATGATTAAGTCGATTAAGTCTATACATAAGATGGACAAATACATCAGGAAAGCCATGCGGTACACAACACAATGAATTATGCATTTATTAAAATATATGTATCTACTAATTTTATATATTTTAATATAGCAATAATAGTGAGAGGAAATACGCAAATTTTTAATAGACTTTATTACTGGCTAACGGAATAATAGTTTCAATTTAATTCATTTTCAACTTTTCTGTAGTAAGCACAAATCCTATGTACTTTTATCCACTTAACTTTGGGAACTGCAAAAAAAGAAAAGTTTAAAAAAATAGTTGAGATCTCTTTGCCCAAGTTCAATACCTACCAAACAAACTTTCGAGCTGTATTTGATCTGAGGCAGCTGCCCTCCAGGACAGAAAGCCTTGTTCACAGTTATGCTGCCAAATACACGTGGCAGCACAAAGTAAACACAAGTTTTCTGCGTGTATATATTAGTACCCTTTTGAATATGGTCAGACAAATTATTTTCCCAGAATCGACTAATTCCTGAGTGACCTGGTTAATTTTTTTGAATGTGCACGGGTGGGGATGAGAACCAGACTCTCACGGACCCCAGGAAGATGCTGGGGTCAGCATCTTGGTGCTGACCAAGGCCACTCAGTGGCTTCTAGTTTTCCATCTTCAATATGAGAGAAGTTGCTCCAGTTTTTGAAGGGAAACGCCTCCACCCTGGTGGTCCTGATTGGAGCAGGACACTGTGAGGTCCAACACAGTAACTAACTGACACCCCCAATCACAGTCCCATGAGTGATGCCAGATAGAGCTGGCCAGTGGTGGCAACAGGGGTCACATTCCAGGGTTCTTCCCTCAGGGACTTTGAAAGGAAACATGGCTGATATTGTTTTCTGCTGTTTTTTCCCTTCATTTGGGTCAAACTCACTGAGAATACAGACAATGAGACAGGAGAAGAGCGATCTCCACAGCCATCTCCTTCCTTCCCCATTTACTCCAGGCATCTAACCATCTGAATGCAGGGCCAAGGGCTGGATCAAAGAGCCAGGCTGGGGCTTCTCTGGTGGCGCAGTGGTTGAGAGTCCGCCTGCCGATGCAGGGGACACGGGTTCGTGACCCGGTCCGGGAAGATCCCACATGCCGCAGAGTGGCTGGGCCCGTGCGCCACGGCCGCTAAGCCTACGAGTCTGGAGCCTGCGCATCCGGAGCCCGTGCTCCGCGACGGGAGAGGCCACAAGAGTGAGAGGCCCGCGTACCGTAAAAAAAAAAAAAAGAGCCAGATTGATTGAGTTTGAGACCCGTCTCTGTCCCTGGTAAGCTGTGAGACTCTATTTTATATTTCACTTTCTTCATCTTAAAAAAAAAAAAAGAGGATAACGTTACTTACATCAAAGGACTATTGAGATAATGTATGTAAGTAGGCACTCAGAACTAAGTCTGGCACCAAGGAAGAGCTTTATAAATAAGTGTCAGCCACCTTTTCGTTATCATCATCATCTTAATTATCATTTTCATTGTCAGAACAAGGAGAGGGTGTGAGCAGAGATCAAATCCTGTGCTACTTCAAGTCTGGCATTGTAAGTGCGGGTATCATTAACCTAAGGAAACCTACATGGCACCTATGTGCAAATTAGAAAAAGACATTCCCTCCTCAAGACACTTCCCACCCATTTTCGGGAAGACTATCATAAAACGCACAGACATCCATGATGCCTTTTCTGGGAAAGGTGCCTCCTCGGGTTGTGCAGTGCACAACCTTCACACTGTACAACTGTCCAGGTCTCCCTCTGATGGAAGAGACCACGGGGCTTGGAAACAGGTGAGTTCTTGTATAATAGAGAGAGGGTTAAAAGGAAACTTGAGTGGGTCCAGGAAACGCCTGGATGCGTGTGTCAAATGCTGGTAGGGGTATTAGAGTGTATGTCCCGAGGAGAAGGTTCAAAGCTATTCTCAGATGTTTAAAGGAATCACAGGTCCCCCCAAATTTAAGGAGACTCATTCCACCGTTAGGAGATGAGATGACGTAGGTGTATGGAGTCTGAGGTGATGCAGGAAATGGAGGCAGGCTCTACACGCAGCTTGGGATTCAGGAGAGCCAGTTCTCGGGGAGAGGTCACAACTAGGGCCCTTCAAGAAGCAGGAACTCAGAAACCTAGATGGGGAACTTTTGGACAGTGAACGGGGAAGGCTAAGAGCAGAGAGTTCCTGAGACAGTTTCTATTTCTTAGGTCCAGCTGTCCGGAAACATGAAGAACGCCTCAAGTGCACCCTCTCTTTCCCCACAAGGAGTCTGCAGGCTGCACTTCATTCACATTCGGCTAAGACATAGTCCCCTGCGGCTCCTCCTGTAAAGACAAGATCCAGGAAAGAGGCATCACAGACCTACGATCCTCTTGCCTCCTCCCCTCCCCGGCCACGCATGTCAACTCTTGTCACCCCCTTCCCAAGGAACTCCTGGATTTCAGGCACCATTATTTCTCATCTGGAGTTGCTGAATAGCTTCCTAACTGGTCTCCTTGTCTCCCATCTCACCTCCTAACAACTCACTCCATGAGGAGACTGGGTTCCTCCTTCCTTATTTAAGTCCCTGCATTGATCGCTGCCCCTCCAGTGCTCATAACATAACATCCCAAAGGCCCCCAGGGCTCTACAGGAGTTGGCTTCTGTCTGCCCCTCTTTCCCCTGCACCACCAATGTTCAGGGAGTAGAAACGCAGACTGAAAAGTACGTAAAGTCAAGGGTCCAACTGATAATAATTTCTCACCTCCCAGCATGCCTCACACTCTCCCACTTGCACAGTTGCTACATCTGCATTGACCTCCCCTAGTCCTCAACCTCACCTAAAGAAATCCTACTTCTTCAAGATCCAGAAGCCTTTCTTGATCCCCAGATGAACGTGGTCATCCCTTCCCTTGACACCCCGGAGCATGTGCTTCATATCTGCCTTAGGATCTCTGGGGGTCTTTAACTGCATTTACCTGTCATGGATTTCATTCCTTACTAGACCTGGGTTCTGAGATAGCAAAGATGACTTAACCTCAAAGCACCCGCACTACTTAAAACAGCACCTTGCAAAATAACAGGCATTCAAAAGATGTCTGTTGAATTAGGAGCTTTCATTCTGAGGGAAATTGTTAATTCCTGCTCCCAGGGAGATGCCAGGGCTCCCAGAGAAAGACAGATGAGAAGGCTTCTCGTGGATGCCAGCTCCCCTTTGCCCTCCCCCTGCCCCACTTCCTGCAGGAGGGTTAGTGTGTCCTGAGGGCAGAGATGCTAAGAGGCTTCCTCCTTCTTCCTACTCACTGGAAGCCTGCCTTCTCCTCAAGATTCTGAACAATATTCCAATAAGGAAGAGGATGATACAGACAGCAATTCCACTGATGATTCCAGTGACCAGGGTGCCAGACAGCGAGGGCTCTAAAATAGCAAAAGCAAGTGAAAGCCCATGATCACTGCCCCATCCCAGAGCCAACCCTCCCCTCACTGCCCTGTTGACCACTCCCATCCCACCCACACCAGGTTTTCTCAGCCCCTGGCTCTCATCCATACCCCAGGTGGCAGTGAGGGGCTGATCCAGGCCTGGGTGCTGCACCTGGCAGCTGTATCTCTGCTCTTCCCCAGGGAGCACAGCCAAAGCCACCCAGCCCTGGTAGGTTCCATCCCCGTTGGGCAGCACGTCCTCAGGCTCAACGTCCTTGGCATCCAGTGGCTGCCTGTCCTTCAACCACCTCATGGTGATGTCCTGGGGGTAGAAGTTCAGAGCCTGACACCGTAGAGTGGTCACTGCAGAGGCCACGTGATGAGTCACTTTCACCAAAGGAAGTGCTGAACAGGAAGGAGGGAGGATCTGGAGGGGGGATTCCTACCCATGCCAGGAAGACCAGAACTTTCACTTCACTTTCTCTATGGGTTGGAGGAAGGAGTTTCCCTGTGCAGACAGAGCAAGTTGTAGGAGAGACACACCATTTTGTGCCCCAACACATGTTCCAAGATTGGGTTCTGATGTGGTGTCACATAGAGAATAGTCACAGTCATATGAGCCTGTTCTCCAGTCCCACATGTAAATATGCATACTTGTTGCCCATGTCTTATGTTCTTTGTTAAGATATTAAGTTGAATCAGATGAAATTGCCCCTATGAGGCTCAGAAGTGATTGAATATGTACTACTGGTAATTTCACCTGGTTCAACCCAATAATTATTCTTGTAAAAAGGGGCCTTGTAAGATAGGCAGCCTATGTGACTACTACCATGTTCTGTGAACGTAACCTTTACCCTCCAAGATTCTGCTACTCTGACCGGTTGCCTCCTTGGTATTCATTTCTTGTCTTGGTATTCATGTGATAAGTGGCATCTCTGAATTCCTAAGAGTTATAAATATACATAGCGTTCTTGGTTAAATCAAGAGAAAAATCACAGTTACTTCCTCTTTAGCTACGTGCATGGAAAAAAAATGAAAACCATGACTCATGGCTGGATGATACATCTCAATTGTAAGGTGGAGACCTCAGAGCTGGAGACCTCAGGGTGGAAAACTCAGACCTCGTTACCTTCGCAGAGAGTTACACAACCTGGACCATCTCTGAAAACCCAGCCAGGGATCCCATGCCCTGCATCCCCCTCCTGTCCGTCCGTCAAGAGAGGGGCAGAGGGTGCTCCCGCCATACCTTGCCGGTCCAGGGCCCCTCTCCCCAGCTCCAGCAAGCGCTGCAGCTGCTCAGGGCAGCCCCTCTCGAGGTAGGCCCTGTTCTGCTTGGCCCGAATCTTGTTCACTTCCCACTCCAGCTTGGTAGTCCGAGCCCTGGGCTCTGCTGCTCTCCAATCCAGCGTCTCAGGACGGAATTCAAGATGGTCCTGCCCATCGTACCCGTACTTCCAGAACCCTCTGGTGCTGTTGTCCTCTTGCACTTCACAGCCCAGGATCACCTGCAGGGTGTGGGACTCTGGCAGCACTCCCAGCTTCGTTACTGAAACCAAAGGAGCAGGCCCCTGTTTTCGCCATTACGGGGACCCAGTGACCTCAGGAATCAAACTCCTGCCCTCTTCCCTGTCCCCCGATCTCAAATAGCCAGTCGTCTCCCTCAAGATGCATCCCTGAGGCGGGCACACACTCCGCCCACCTCGGGAAGGCGAGGCGTGCTCGCCACATACCCTTGCTCTGGTTGTGGTTGTCCATGATGGTCCAGAAATCCACGATGAACATGTGATCCCAGCCTTTCAGGCTCTGGCTCAGCTGCAGCCACAGCTGGCTGGTGGCCCTGCCCCAGAGCCACGGGGCACGAGGCTCTGCACGGCGACTCTCGTGATCGTAGGACACGAACAGCTGGTCGTCCACGTAGCCCAAGGCCTCAAACAGGGGCAGCCCAAGGTCTGGCTCGGAGGCACCCATGAAGAGGAAGCGCAGGGAGTGTGACCCTGGGGAGAGGGCGACAGGCCTTCTCTGTGAGCTGCCTGGGGAACTGGGAGGCAGGCCTTCTGAATCAACTGGTACCAGCTGTGTCTGGTCCCACCCCGTGAAAGTGACACGCGGTGCCTGCCTTCCCTCCGCGTGCCCCTCCCGTCTGCTCTCCCCTTGTGCCCCTCTGCCACGTGTGCCTTCCACCCCATCGCAGGCCGCAGCCTCTGCCCCAGTAGTCACAGTTACAGCAGCCTCCCTTGGATCCAACAGACTCTAGAAAATCCCGAGGTGTGCCTAGCCAGGGCAGTTGAGCTCGAGAGTTAGTGCTCAGAGCCAATTAGATCCAAGTCCAGAGGAGTTATTGTTTTTTTTCACTACTTCCATCTCTAAATGCTTTACAGTGTACAGACAGACTTCGTTTTACTGCACTTTGCAGCTAATGTGTTTTTTACAAATTGAAGGTTTGTGGCAACCCCGTGTCAAGCAAGTCTATCAGCACCACTTTTCCAACAGCCTTTGCTCACTTTATGTCTCTGCGTCACATTTTGGTAATTCTCGCAAGATTTCCAGCTTTTTCATTATTATTATATTTGTTATGGTGATCTGTGATCAGTGATCTTTGATGTTACTGTTATAAAAAGATTTTGCCTCTCTGAAGGCTCACATGATGGTTAACGTTTCTCAGCAATAAAGTACTTTTAAATTAAGGTATGTATGTTGTTTTTTTAAGACAATGCTATTGCACACTTAGTAGAATACAGTGTAGTAAACATAATTTGAATATGTACTGGGAAACCAAAAACTTCATGTGAGTAGCTTTACTGTGACATTCCCTTTATTGTGGTGGTCTGAAACCGAACCCACAATATCTCTGAGGTCTGCCTGTAAATGTTTGCTGTCAAATGCTGGAAGATGTGCTGATAAACAGCTCAGCGCAGCTTTTCAGCAGCAAAACTGTTCCCAATCAAATGCAAATATAGAAAAACTCCAGTAAGCCCAAGAGGACAGACTTCTGGGCAGGTGAGAGCTTCCTTACACCTCCCCTCAATTCTAGAATGAGGGAGTTCAGGGATGTATCCGCAATGCCTAGAACAGTGTCTGGCATGTAGTACGTGCTTAATACACACTTGTTGGGTGACTAAATGCTGACTTCTAGATTTTTGTCTCTGGCCGTGAACTCTAGACTCTTACACTCCAACTGCCTACGTGATACCACCAGTTGGATGACTCACTGGAATCTCAAACTTGAACAAGTCCAAAACCAGGCTCCTGGTTTCCCCCAAACTGCTCTTTCTTCCACCTTCACCATCTCAGAAATGGCATCACCTATCCCCCTGTTGCTCAGGCCGATAAAATAAAAATAAAATAAAACAATAACAGAGGCACCTTCGACTTTGTCTGTCATGTGATCCTTCATAGATCCCTCAGCAACTTCCTTCAAAATAGATCCAGAATACAACCGTTTCTCGCCACCACTTCTGCTTCCACCGGCCCAGTCCATCAACTCCTGCCTGTCTGCTTGCCCTTCACTATGCGTTCCACGGAGCAGCTGGAGCAATCTTTTCAACAGCTGTGCTTGATCACATCACTGCTGGGCTGGAATCCACACTGTAGCCTGTGAGGCCCCAGGAGACTCGCCCGCGGCTCCTCTGCTGAGCCCATTGCCTATTCTAGGCCTCCGGCCCCTGCGCTCCTGCTGCAGCGGTGCCCTTGCTCTTTCTTCAACCAGGACATTTCGTCTCTTAAGGGACATTTGGCAATGTCTGGGCACATTTTCTGTTGTCACAACTGGAGAGTGTACTAACATCCAGTGAGTAAAGGACAGGGATGCTGCTAAACATACTACAATGCACACGACAGTCCCCACAACAAAAAAACATCGGTAGTGCTGAGGTTGCAAATCCTTGCCATGTCTCCCCAGCCTGTCCGGGAAGCGCTACTCCCAGGCAGCATCACCTCTATTTCCTTCAGGTATCTGTTCAAACCCAGCCAGGGAGAGTGGCCTGCCCTGATCTCTGTGCTTCACACGCCTTCAGGGCACCCATTACCTGATGCTCTCTATCCTTTTGTGTATTGTCATCCCCGTCTACTTGAATACAAAGCACGGGAGGACTAGGCTCCCTGCTCTCTCCTGGGTCTAGAACAGCGTAACACATGGGTGGTGTTCCTTCAATACTTGTGAACAGTGAAGACTTGTGTCCAACAAATGTTATGATTCAACCTCTAATGCAGTGTGACTTTTAAGGATCGCAGCTATGAAGTGGAGACACGGGCTCTGCCTCAAAAGCCCTGAGTAACATTGAACAAAGTCACCACCTGTGAGCAAGTCTTATCTCATTCTCGTCATCTATAAAGTATGGATACACATACTAGCTACCCTCCAAGTGTGGTTCTGAGGCTACATGACGAAGTATGAAGCGTCCAGAGCTGTGCCAGACAACAGTAAGGGCGAACACTGTCAGCTAAGATTAGAACCAGTGGTACTTCATTTAGTGTCAGAAAACCAGATTGCCTGAATTCTTTGTAACCTGGGGAAAGGATTTAACCTGAGGTCGTTAACCACGAGTAAAATCAACATACTAATAGCTCCTACCTCCCAAATGCATAGTAGAGTCAAACAGGATCACAGATCTGAAGGCGATTTAAAACTGAGGTCATTACTTACATGTTAATTACCATCCCTTTGGCATCCTTTAGTAAAGGCCGGTTAATTATACAATACTATTAACACTGCAAATCAACAACTCCGGGCTGAAAAGAACTGTGCGATTCAGTTCAAAAGTTCAAAAACAGCAGATATGTTATTTTTCCAGGCAAAAGAACAATCACCAAGAGTCAGTCAGTCCCTAGGCTGACCTCTGTCAAGAACCTCCCACCCCCAGCGCCAGTGGTTCTGAAATGGAAACCCAGCTGGGTCCGCCGTGCGTTCGCTCGTCCCAAAGTCTCCCAACCCTTAGAGCGCCCGGGAAAGGAAACACCGAGGGGGCGCTCCGGCCGAGGTCGCCCTTGGTGAAAAGAACTTCCTGTTTGGGGATGATCGGGGGTAAAACGACACAACCACCAGTAGAAACAAGAATACCGAGATCCGAGTCCAAGGACCCCTAATCCGAGAGCTTGGCCTCGATGAGAAAAGGTTTATACCTAGAAACGTCACGCTCGGAGGAGGGAGTGGGTGCTTCCGAGTGTAACTCCATAGCAGCAGGGACAGCGAGCGGGCCGGGGGTGGGCGTGGAGGTCTTGGGGCCAGAGGCCCCGTAACCCCATCTGCACCCCAGTGACCCACGTCCCCTCCGGGGAAAGTTGGGGGAGGGGACCGCGCACAGGACTGAGCAGTCGTTCCGAGCTTAGCGAACTCCCAATCGTTAAGAAAAGCTAGTTTCGATTTTTCCTCCCCCCACCCCCCGCTCCCCTCTCTGGCCTGCGGCCCCCGGACTCACGCGGCGGTCGCCCCTGCGTGGCCACCGTCCGCAGGAGAATCAGGAGGAGAAGCGCCGGCCGGGCTCGCGGGCCCATTTCGCCGGCTCCGACCGTCCGTCCTGGCGCTTTTCAGCCGCTTGGGTAGCGCGGGGGAACGGGGGTGGCCCAAGAAGTCACCCTGGAGCCATTGCCGAGGCTCCGGGGATCCCAGATGAAACTTCCTGGCCAGTGGGATCCTTTTCCGGGGCCACTGGCGAAAAGAAATGGGTCTCCTGCACTTGAGCTCTCCTGCAATCCTGAGTACCTGCTTGGGAAACACTCGGTGACCCAGCTGTCCTTCTGGTTTTTAAACCCAGGGAGGATGTTGCTGACTGGGGAAAGTATCTTTAACGATTTTCTGATCTAAATATTTAAATATTGAATAACTTGAAAATTTAATTATACATTTTGAAAAATTTTAAGTTCAACTTTCCAATCCTGATGTTTTTGCATAAAAATTTTATTTTATTCTTTGATCAGAATTAGTTAAATCATAAGAGTAACAGATTAGATCCTATCTACCAAAACATCTTTCATAATTTATGTAGTTAAATTATATTTCACAGACTACTGCACATTGGAATCACCCGGAGAATCGTTAAACCTCTTGATGCCCTGCTATAGCCCCCAGACACTCTGATTTAATTGCTGTATGGTGCCACCAGAGCAACGGGATTTTAAATACCCCTCTTCCCCCCAACACACACAACAAAGTTTGAGAACTACTCTCTGAGAAATTTCAAAAGGATATTAGTGCGTGATTTTCCTGAAACCTTTAAGTGCCTAATAAATATAATAAGTGATACCTTTTAAAGCATGTATGCAAATTTTGGCCATCTCAGAAAAAATCAGAGTTGGAAATGAAGGCCTCTTAACTGTGTGGGGATATGAAATCGGGTGGGGAAAATGTTGACTGTTGCTGATGAGCACATGGGCGTTGATTGTACAATTAGTTTTTTTTTCTTGGTAACAGCTTTATGGAGATATGATTCACGTACATACAATTCATCCATTTAAAGTATAAAATTCCACGGCTTTAGAATATTCACAAAGGTGAGCAACTATACCACAATCAATTTTAGAACATTTGTCATCCCCTCCACAATGAAACATTTTAGTACCGTTTAGTCATCATTTCCAAATTCCACCATCCTCCCTCCCTCTCCCCTTACTCAGTCACTAAGCTGCTGCTAAAAAACATAATTCAGCAAAGTAAATTTTAAAGATTGAATTGGTTTTATTGAATGATTCATGAGTCAGGCAGCATACGATCTAGCAAGCAGAGGAGAGCTCCAAAGAGCTACAAAAAGGGAAAGATTTAACGGTACTATGGCCTTACTCCAGTTTCTCTGAACCTCGGTTTGCTCATCTGTGAAATGGGGATAATAATTTCTGATCACCAAATGAGATACTCTATGTGAATGACCTCTTGCAGCTGTTAACAGATATGGACACCCCTAGAAGGTAATAATTACAGACTGGCAGGTTAGGAATAAACTGTATGTTGTACGTTTTTGTTTAGAGTGCCATCAGAACTAACGAGATACCATGGTATAAATGTCTCTTTCATTTGGGAAGAGTTTGGGACCATTGCGATGACTATTTTTGTCAACTGTTATCTTTCAGCTCTTCCAAAAGCCTTAGAAATTTTAAGGGAGAAAACGTCCTCGATATTTAATATCTTCTAATGAAAACTGTCGTATATGTATTTTTCATTACCGATGAGAAGAACAGCAAAGTCTACTCTTGCTCACTTTAGTATAATCAGAGCTTTTGTAAACTACCCTATTGTATCTCATTTCTGATGAGTATATACGTGTGCTTTAAAGGCACATGAATTATAATCAATCTTCAAGGGAAAGTTATACTGCAAAGCCACTGAAACTCTCCGTCTCCACTTTCTCATTTGTAAAGAGGTGATAATAACAGCTACTTCATAAAATGATTTTTAGAATTAAGTGAAAAAGAATAAAAATGGATAAATGAAGCCTTCAACAAGTGCCTGGCAAATAAACAAGGCTAAACCATGTTTATTAGTAGTACATATTCTAATATCATACTAATATTATCAATGATATTTTTTATCTGAGGATGCTGCTCCCTACCAGGTGATAGGTCAGCATCCTCTTACAGACTGTATTGTGGTTATCTCACTATCAAAATAATAATAATTTAAAAGGATAAAACATATGCAGTCTCTTTAGGTCTTTGGGGCTCTTATGCCTAATTTGCTACTCACATTTAAGACACAGTTGAAGTGGCTTCTGCACGAGACTGTTTCTACCCCCATGATTTTGTAAAATTGGCCATATTCTCCTTTAGTCTCTACTCCACACTATACTGCCAGATGTAAAACATTTCTGTCCATTCTCTTTCCATGCCTTTTCCCCTTACTCTAAACTGTGTGCACTTCGAGGTTAGTTATCTGTGCTTCTCCTCCTTATGAATTGCTTGAGGAGGTGAATGAATCAACCATGGGTTTCTTGTCCATTTGACAATTTATTTCTCTTTATAAAGATTATTGACTCCAAAGGTCCCGGTAGCCAGCTTGGTACTTGACTGCTCTGGGCCTTTACTCCAGTCTCACAGCTTCTCAATACTGTCACTGTCAACTGTAGGTAATTATCATTTCTGTCCATCAAAAGACTATATATGAATGAGTTTTGAAATCTTCTGGGTAATATGTCAACCCAGAGTTAATGATTGATGACTTAGCCTGGCCACAAGAACAGTGTTAATTTGGAGCGCCATCTAGTGCCTATTGGTGCCAACGACATCCTACGTTGTAAATGCCTTTGGGCAGGGAAGGGTTGAAGCCAAAACAAACCCATTTATTAAATTGTTAATTGGACTTTTACACAACCTGCACTTCAGTGCAGTCTACTTCTTGAGGCTTTGTTTGGAGCGTGTGTGTTACAATGAAGGTGCTGGGTTGACCTTAGGCACATTGCAAAGTCACAAACCCTTTAAATCTTTTTATCCTTACTAGCACATAGTGTGTAATAAATTTGCTATTACTATCACCATTGTCATAATTGATATACCTTAACCAAGATAGTACCAGTGTTGTTACCTTGCACAATAGTGTTTTCTTCTGTCATCTTCCTCCTCACTGTGGTCATTTTTACTTTAAGAAAGGAAAGAAAAATAATTTAGTATTTTAAAAGTTGCCTTTGTAAGACTATGGCTAACCTCCACGCCTGGGGAAAGTCGACCGTTTCCTCCTTTTCATGTCCACTCCGACCTTTTCCACAGCCATTATTCCATATCTTTTTCTAGGTCCCCATCCTCCAAATTCCACCATAAGGGTAGAGCCTGTCTTATTTGCTTCCTTATTCCCTAAACCCAGAGGGGATTATCGAAGGTGCAGGTTAATTTTTTGTGGAATGAAATAATTATCCAGCATGATATTTCTGGACTACTTAGCCAACTGTCAGTCCAAGCCACTTAATCTGTTCCTCCCTTGCTCTTGCCTGCCTATAGACTTGCTGAACTCTCAGGGCTTCACAGTGGTGTCAGGATCACCATCTGTCAAACGGGAATAAAAATTTCTGTTCACCAAAAGAAACAGAAAAGTGTTAAATTATAACTAAAGGTTAAAAATTACATAAGGGCCTGGAGAGCCTGGAACATGCCAGCCGCCAAAATGAGCTTAGGTTGGTTGGGCTCGCCATCTAGTGTCCATCAGAACAGACAGCAAGATGTGTTGTAAACACCTTTGATTCTGCCGGAAGGGTGTGATATTCGTGCAGAATTGTTTGCAGGGGTGAAAACACTTTCTGCCTACAACTCATTAAACAGACTAGTAAGTAATTAATAGTTATGGGAGTATTTTAATTTTATAATAGAAAAACAAAGGTCTTTGACTTTAGTTCAGTTGATATGTGTGTGTGTGTGTGTGTGTGTGTGTGTGCGCGCGTGTGTGTGTGTGTGTTCAGGGTACATGAATTGTAATCAGTCTGCAGGGCTCTCCTAGGAGAAATCTGAATTCTCAATCTCATTTCCTTATTGGTGAAGTACTAATGCTTGTGATGGTAGTCATAGGATGGTGGTGAAGACAGAATGAACATAGTGCATATAATGCCTGGTGCATAGAAAGTGTTCAGTTAACTGTTATCTTTATTAGTATTATTGACACTCTTAAACCAACAATTACAGAATGGTGTTGTGTTTATAAGAATGTATGTATAACTTTTAAAATAATTTTTAAAATATGTATATAAAAATTTGTACTTACAACATGGCAGGTACTATTCTTAGAACTACATAAACATTAACTCATTAATTCTCATAGCAACCTGTAAAACAAGTACAACCATTGCCACTTTATAGATGAGAAAACTGAGGCATAGAGGAGGTAATAAAATTATCTAATGGCAAAGTTGAGTTTGAACTCAGGCATTCCAGCTTCTGAGCCAGTCCTTTTGATAAACATACTATGCCACATCTGTATTTTTCCTGGACTATTTTATAGAATTAAGAGGTAAATATAAGTGCTACTATCATTAACCATGAAAAGTATAAGAAATCTATGTATTAACTGAAGCATAGCTACAAATTCTTAGGTAACATTGTAACATTCTTAGCTAACATTGTAAGAATTTGGTCCCAACCAGAAATTGTGTTTAACTTAAGAAGGTTTAGGTGAGTTCAGTAGTAAAAAATGCAGGGTGACGTCAGGATTATTGATTATGTTCTCTCCTCTCACTCCCCAGTACACATACACACACACATCTCCCTTCTCTAATGGGCAAGCTTCTTCTCTTCTTATTAGAATCTCTTCTTGAGGTCTTCCTTGGGTTAGTTCCTAGGTCTGGTGACCTTTCAGATGCTGCCAGGGGAAGCATACATAATTGGAAAGAGTGAACCAGCTTGTTGGACTTGGTCTACTCTTACCCACTCCTCCAAATGAAGGAGAGTATCAGCTGTCTCAGGGTCACCCCAAGACAGGAGGCTCCCATGGTACAAGGATGTAATGGAAATAAACCTTAAATAAGAGGCTACTGTGTGCTCTGTCCAATCCCAGGAACTGTACGCACATTATCTAATTCAATCTTCACTATATTCCTGGGACGAGGGAGCAGTGGGGAGTGTTACGGAGGAGGAAATGAGTGTGCTGGCTCCAAGGCTGCTGTCTTGACTTCCGCTCTTTTGCACTAACAACTCAGCTGTGCTCCCAACCTTCAGGCAGCCTTACAAGTCTCAGATTAGCCTGGGGCTGCCAGGATTTTGAATGGGCTACGGAGTGAGGAACCTTCCTGAGTTGACCTTCTATCATTTACATTTATAATACATAATATTATATATATAGTATTACATATTATAGATTTCATATCCACGTCTATATATAGTATATATAAAATATACATACTATGTAGAGATTTATATGTAAAATATATAGTAGTATGTATTTAATATTATATATTTATACTACTATATATTTTACATATAAATCTCTATATAGTATATATAGTATTATGTGCTATACATTTTATGTACAAAATCTATATACATAATGTAAATGAATATATTCTATGCTGTTTTTTATATATAATTATGAATAGATATGATTCATTTTATAGGTAGTAAACACCATATACATGTGATTATTAAATTTAATACTCAGTTTTAATTTCTAAAGTAGTAAATATCTATATATGTGTAACTTACATTAACAAAACTTACTGGGGGGCTACTAATTTTTAGAAATGTGAAGGGGTCCTGAAATCTAAATTTTGAGAACCACTGTTCTAGCCTGTTCTCTGATGTCTTCATTTCCCAATTGGATTAGTAAGTACTTGAAGGCAAACGTTTAAGCAGCACATGAACATTTTTGGTTTTTATACTTTTGTTCTCTCAGTGGTTTGTGTCTTTCTTATCAGATTTATCACACTGTATGATAATTGTACTTGTCTGTGTCAGTCTCAAAACGTATAATTCCTTGAGAGGAGACACTTTGCTTGGCTTATCTTTGCTTTTGTTCCCTCCTGGTGTCCTTTGCTTAACAAGTGCTCAGTAAGCATATGTGAAAATCTTATGCATGGCACAGTGATGAGCTAGGAAATAAAAAGCAATAACATGTCCTAACAAATCTACCAAAATTTGTATGCCCCTGTTTCCTCCAAAATAGTCATCGTGTAAAGCCATGTATTTATTCTGATTAAGGCTATTGCCTAATATATGTTTTCATCTTGTGCTTTATAATTGCCTTCATTAGCAGCCTAAACTGAGAAAGTGTAAAAATGTATATCTTCTCGCTATTGACAAATCCTTTTCTTTTGAGGGTGGGTTTCACTTTTGAAACCATTTAAAGTCATTTGAAAACAAGCTTGAAAAATCAGGTGGCTATTAATGCCCTAGTTTCTTGTGTCACTGATGTGATTCTAATAGCAGTTCCAAATGTTTTGCAATGTATTGTTCCTTTTGTAATACTCTCTATGTATTCACTGAGCTCCCACTACGTGCTTTACTACTATATTCTCTGTTGGTTTCCGCAGTGTATTTTGAAAGTGTGTCAGGGAATAAGATACAGAAACTTTAGTCTCAACTGAAAGTTTCCTTGGCGAGTCAGCAAAAATCAGGTTTTAATAACTTCCAGTTGGGGCCTATAACGAACGGACAGAACACTCTCCTGGCATGGTAGAAGGAGGAAGTGAAAGAAAAATCAGTTGTCAGCCCCGGATCCATACACCTGTCCCAACAACTCCTCTCACTCTCCTTTGAGTGTGTCTTGCTGTCTGAGTCTCTCTCTCTCGCTCCAGCTCCATTTGGGCTTGACATTCTGCATCTTTAACTTTGTCCACCAGCTTTCCCGACCCGAAGAATATGAAACAAAATTAGCCAACCCGTAAGATTTAGGATGTGTGTAAATACAAGAATACACAATTTATTGCATGGCAACATTTACCTTTGTCCTCAGTTTATTGCTGGCTATCTCGAGACCATCAATTTTGAGTGGGCAGACAACAACCTTAATCTGAATCTTCCCTGGAGTTAATTTTAGTAGGTCTTTTGTTGCTCACAGGTTTGTTCAAAACCTGAGACTTCATGGGACATCTACAAGATCTAAGGTGGCTTTATAGCTCATGGTCAAAAAATCTTGTATCTTCCAATTTTTTAGAATGGTTTTTTAAAGATTCTGATTCAGAGCTTGTAGGACAAACTGAATAACCAAGTGTAAAAGTATAATTTTCAAAACATGACTCTCATACAAGTACTGTGTATAGTGAGCTTGTGCATGGGTCAGAGAATGATTTCAGTATTAATGACGGAGCAAGCAGAATTGAAAAAGTTAGGTCAAAGCAGGATACAGGAGAATGAAATATGTGTTCAGTCAGGGCAAGAAAGAATGCTGGAAGGCTGAAAAATCAGATACAAAATTGTTTAATTCCTATTAGGCAATACAATCATAACTTTTAGGGTTATCTTTTCTACTAGAAAGAATTCACTTGCATCTCTACTGAACAAGACCTTTATTAATGTATCAATCTTCTACAAGTAAACGTATAATTTTGCATACTCTGAGCCCAATCGAAAAGGAAATATTAAGTCATACTGGACAGCGTGCTGTCCAGTATGACAGCTATTAGTCACATGTGGTCATTGAGCACTTGTAATGTGACTAGTCTGAAATTTTACAAATGTAAAATACACACCAGACTTTGAAGACTTACCATATGAAAAAAAGAATAGAAACTGTCTTATATTTTTAAATATCGATTACATGTTGAAGTGATAGTAGTTTGGATATACTGAGTTAAGTAAAATATATTATTAAAATTAGATTCACCTATTTCTTCTTATTTCTTCATTGTGACTACTAGAAAGCTTAAAATTACGTGTATGACTCACATTCCATTTTACTGTATAGCATGGCCTTAGAGCATTAGATGAACCACAAGTGGACTCGTGGAGAATTCTCTACTACAGCTTGAAAAGACATGAAGAAATATCTTTGCTTTGTTTTTGACTTTTCTCAACACAAGTTACAGGGATCTAGAGAAGGGCTACTTGTTTTTCTGCCTTCTGATCTCTATTATGTGGCCAGGAGGTTGAGAGCAAGAATTTGAGTGGCTGGTTCTGGACTTCAGATTTGCATATGGAGAGATGCGATTTGAGTGATTTAAACTGAGTGGTCATATTAGAAAACTGAATTACAGTAATCAAATTTACATGCTGCTTATTTGCAATTTTGTTTGTTTGCAGTACACGGGCCTCTCACTGCTGTGGCCTCTACCGTTGCGGAGCACAGGCTCCAGACGCACAGGCTCCAGACGCGCAGGCTCAGTGGCCGTGGCTCACGGGCCCAGCCGCTCCGCGGCATGTGGGATCTTCCAGGACCGGGGCCCGAACCCGTGTCCCCGGCATCGGCAGGCGCATTCCCAACCACTGCGCCACCAGGGAAGCCCAGGTACACCATTTTATAGTGAAGGGAGGTTCAGTGACCTGGTAATCAAGACTCCACACAGCTCTTTTCCTGGTGGTCATGCATACTTAGCTGAGTTTCAGATGAAGAGGGGGCTCATTGCACATAGAATCAGAACAAAATGGCATGTTCTTATTTTATGTTTTTACCAAAACATATTAGCATGATGAAGGTACTTTAGTTGTTCGTACACTTTCAATGATTTCTTACAATTCCTATGCCCAAAGTCACACTGATGGATGACAGGTCTAAAGCGATTTTCTGTGGTTGCTAATTCATCCATCACTAATCTTATTAGGCTGTTAATTCCCAGAGGACATGACCAGTAGTAGACATAGTTTCCAAATGTTGAATGAATGTTATTCAGTGAAACCATGGGGTTATCCTTAGTCTAAAAGAAGATACCTCATTTTTCATTCATCAGTGAACTTAATTTGTATAACCCCTTTTGACTATCACATCTAAGACTGACATCTTTAGTACATATTTTTATCTAGATGTAGTAGTAGTAAAGGGGGCTTTAGAATAGAATATATATGGCCGGCTTTAGAGGAGATAAGAGGTGAGCTTATCAGCAAAAAGTGGCATAATAATTTATTTGTTCTAGTAATTTTCCTCTACTTCTGTTAAAATTTTGCCGTTTCATTTCTGTTTCAAATCTATAGTTCATCTTAAAAGTCAAAAGTGTATCTTGTTGAAGCCAGTTGCTTTATTTCCATCTGTATCTTTGGGTTCCCAGTTAGAGAGTGTCCTGTACCACGACATGTGTTAGATATTGTTACTGGAAGTAACCTAGAATTTTCATGTGCTGAAATTCATCTCTTTATTGCGGCATGCAAAAATAAATAAATAAATGCTTGTTTTCTTTGAAAACAGATCATCTAAACGTCCCTAGCGGCCAAGTCTATTTGGGGGTTATTTGCAGGCTTAGGGGGTCTCCTTTCTTCCCTCATTATCCCTATCCTTGAGGGCCAGACCCCCTGCCTTGCACAACCCAGAGGGAAACCCGAGAGCTTTTAAAAAACAGCCCAATTTCTCGCCTTTGGAGAAGTGAGAAGAGTGCCCCGCCCCCATCTATGAAAAGAGGGATTTGATAGAGTTTCAATGTCTTCAAATCAAAGATTTAAGTCTCTAACCCCCCATCATCCAGGACCCCCCCAAGGCTTACGAACCCCCTCCCATCCCGCCCTAACTGCTTTGGACTGGCCCCAGAATCCTGGTCCCAGTCCACAGTTCCTGTGGGTCTGTACGCAGAATTCACAGAGGACCTGTGTTACTTCCCTTGCGAAGAAACAGAATTATGGTGAAAATTTAGGTGGAAACCATTTCATTTTTGGCTCAAAAAAAAGGGAAGCATGTGCCCAACCACCCCTGAGAAAAAGAACTTTCAGGGGCAAAGGAGCGAACAGGTAATTTAGAAGAAAAACAGAAAGTGGTCTCCGACTGCCCAGGACTTCCCTAGGAGTTGGGGGAGTTGGGGACGACTGGACGAGTAGTCTTTGTGGTTGCGGAAAAAATAAATGGAGAGCACGAAGCCTGAGGCTTCTCGGATCCTTTCCCGACCAAATTCGGGTGATTTGGTGCTGCGTATTTTAATATTTTCCCCCTTTTGTGAAGTGGAACAAACACAACTTGGGCGCACCGCGGCGGCTCAGAGCCTGCCAGCCAGGCGGGCGACCGGAGCACCAATCAGCGCGCGCCTGCGCTCTATATATACGGCGGCCCGGCCCAAGCGTAGTTCCATCGGCGACTTGCCACTTGTACCCGAGTTCTAGATCTTCAGCACTCAGCATGTCGGAGACCGCTCCTGCCGCTCCCGCCGCCGCGCCTCCTGCGGAGAAGACCCCGGTTAAGAAAAAGGCGGCCAAGAAGCCGGCCGGGGCGCGCCGGAAGGCGTCTGGGCCGCCGGTGTCCGAGCTCATCACGAAGGCTGTCGCCGCTTCCAAAGAGCGGAGCGGTGTGTCTTTGGCTGCGCTCAAGAAGGCGCTGGCAGCCGCGGGCTACGATGTGGAGAAGAATAATAGCCGCATCAAACTGGGTCTTAGGAGCCTGGTGAGTAAGGGCACTCTGGTGCAGACCAAGGGCACCGGTGCTTCCGGCTCCTTTAAGCTCAACAGGAAAGGGGCCACTGGGGAAGCCAAGCCCAAGGCTAAGAAAGCAGGTGCGGCCAAGCCCAAGAAGGCCGCTGGGGCAGCTAAGAAGCCCAAGAAAGCCACGGGTGCGGCCACCCCGAAAAAAGCCGCCAAGAAGACCCCGAAGAAGGCGAAGAAGCCAGCCGCAGCTACTGTGACCAAGAAAGTTGCCAAGAGCCCAAGGAAAGCTAAAGCTGCGAAACCCAAGAAGGCCGCCAAGAGCGCAGCTAAGGCAGCGAAGACCAAAGCCGCCAAGCCCAAGGTTGCCAAGCCCAAGAAGGCTGCACCGAAAAAGAAGTAGGTTGTTAATCGTCTGCTTCTAAAACCCAAAAAGGCTCTTTTCAGAGCCACCACTGATATCAAAAAAAAGACCTGTATACTCCTTCCGTACTTGCTGTTTCTGTATACCTATATCCCCTTTCGCCTTTTAATCTAAATCAAGGTTGCGCAGGAGTCGTTGCAGAAGGCTGCTCACGCTACCCTAAGATGGGCAGTGAGGGCTTGGCAGGGTGACTGCTGTGAGGTTGCAGGGCATAGACCCATCCCTGTGGGTTGCTCTTTGCTCTGCGGTGCTTTTGGTTAGTCTCCTGGTCAGCAATTACAAGCGCTGTCCGGAGGCTTGCGTACTTGGGCTATCCGCCTGCCCCGCTCCACTCCTGTGGACAGCAAATACAACCACAAAGAAATCCAGCCAGTTTCTTAGTCTTAACGGGATATTCCGATTGGGCTAAGAACTCATTCAAAAGTCCCGCCCTGCTCGCGGGTTGGCTCACTTCCCCAGCCCGTAATTTTCACCCTGTATTTAATTGGATGGTGGCCGGCCTCCATCCTTAGTCTCCAATGTTTGTTTTCCTTCCGTTGGGTTAGCACTATTCGCGTGATACAGAAATGTATCTGGTATTTCGGACATTTTCCATGTTTCGAAAGTCAAGTTGTTGGCTCTCGGGGGCGTTGGTATCATCCGATCCTGGGAGGAGGGTGGGTGCAGGCGCTCTTGCCTCGCATTCTTTTGTTAATTCCTGTGGGCTGTGGCAGCAAAGGAACATTTGAAAAACTGCTACAGCGGTGGCAATGACTTCCACCCAGGGCAAGGCTGGACCAGGGATGTTTCTGTTCCTCGCATCGTGTAACTTTCAACAAATGTGTGATGGATTTGAGCGCATGAAAAACAACTTTTAGTCGGCCATTTTGTCCTGGCCGGCCAGTCAAGGATCCTCATTTTAGGTGGACTTTAACATCAAAAAATCGAAGATGCTTTAAACGCATTTTTGTAACATTTGTAACACCCAACATTTTCTACGCGAAGGAGAAAAAATATATCGGTTAAGTTTTGGAAATTGTGTGTGTATTGAGCGGGGGGAGGTGATGTCTCTAATAAAGGGCTTTAGTTTTCATTAACAGTATTATATGTAGATTCTTTCATATTCATGGCATTCCTCCTGGGTAGAGAAAGTCCAGCGTCCTATTTCTATTCTGGTGGGCAGAGAATTTCTCAAGACAATTTCCCGGGTCAGGGGCTTCTGCAGACCTGCAGCTCAGTTCTTCAACCATTGCCACAAGGACGAATCTGTGAGCTGAGTTATTTCCGGCATTAGTGGTAGTGGCCATGGAGTTCATTCCTCGTCTTAGTCACTGTGTAGGAGAAACCAAGAGATCTAGTGGATAAAAAGAGTAGAATGGAGCCAAAGTGTGTAGAAAAGCAGAGATGAGAGGTGTACAGAGAGTGCTGCAAGATCTGGGTTCCTGACACCTCCTGAGTTCCTGGTTCTCTGAGCCACCTGAACTCCTGCCACCGGGGCCTCTCCACTTAGTTCAGGTTGGGTCAAGTTGCAACAACCAGGAGACCTAATAAAGACACTCCAAATATAATCACAGATAGGGCTTATAGTAATAGCACCATGTACTTCTATGTTCCCTTTCTCCTTCAAATAATTTCAGTTCCACCCATTTGCTTGATTTTCACATCAGCTCTAAGAGGCAGGGAAGGAATCAACCTAAGCAAAGAGAGTTGATTCTCTAATTTTTCTTCAAACCTCTTGTGAATGCCCTTTGGGGTGTAAATTTATTGGATTTATATACAGTTGATCCTATCATTGAATGTTTCCTGCAAATGTATTTGCATAGTTGAAACATGTCCTTTACTTTCAAGTAAAACATATTCCTCAAAAACAAATATAACCATTCTTTAGTAAGGCTTCAGGAAGAGTTCATTCACAGAGAGCTAAGTTATTGTTTAAAATCTCTAATTTTACCTAGACTTTAGATAGTCTTCAACAATGTTTCCTCAATTTTGTCCGTGTTCTTTACTTTTGTTCCATTCCCTCACAACTGTTCACATAGTTTACCGGCTTGGGTCTAATAAGACATTCATTCAATTCTAAAAATTAGCTAGTTTAACGAAAAGGTCTTTGTCACGATTTTGTTTAGTTTATAAAACCTATATTTTATTTTGACATTATTAATATTATTTTCAGTATTCACTTATTATTATAAAATAATATTGGCAACAGCAATAATATACTCAAATAATTGGTCAAACATGGCTGGATTAGCCAAAAGTGGCAATGAATATGAATACTGCATAAACTAAACTGCTGACTGATAATGATGAAAATTCATGAAATGTTCGTGTACGTTGGAAGTGTACGCAGAAATTAAAGGCTCCTTGTAAATGCATTATTGTAAAAAAAATTTTTTTCTGTACATACACAGTGCTCTCATAGCTGAAAAATTAAATATCCCGTTACTTCCCCTAGGCAGTGCTCTAGATATCATTTCTTCTAAGCCTGAGGGAGATGTAAAAGTAACTTTGTGGTTGAAATCCATGCCAGAGAGGGACAGGTCCAGTACAAGACGTGATTACATCATTAGAGAATTTCAGAAGGGAACAGGGATATAGGGCACAGTGGTAACAGCAATAGTGTTGACAGCTAGCATTTCTTGAGCACTAATTTACGAGGGTGCCAAGCACTATTGCTGAACACTCTTCATTTATTTTCAAACACATTCTTGTCACAGCACCTTGAGGTAGGTGCCATTATTACTGAGGCTTGGTCACATTAAGGACATAATGAGTTCATATCTGATCAGTGAGCCAGTATAATTATCCTCCATGTATGAGCCACGTAAGTAATCAAAAATTTTCTAGTAGCCACATTTTAGAAAAGTAAAGCAAGTAAAATCTATTTTAATAATATTTTAACCCACTAAAATAAAAATATTTCAACAAGTCATCTAAGGTAAAAATATTAAGGACATTTTAAGTTCTATTTTTCATACTAACTCTTTGAAATTTGGTATGTATTTTTACACTTAAGCTCATCTCAATTTGGACTAGCCGTGTTTCAAGCGCTCAATAGCCGCATATGGCTATTGGCTACCGTCTTGAACAATAAAGATCTATGTAAACGCTGAAAGGAACACACAAGAGAATACTTGCTCTGGAGTAGAATCTAGCTGTTTCCAAGGAAATAATTATGCTGACCTGATCCTATAATTATGCTGATCTATCTCAGAGTCCTGAGTCATCCGAGACCAGTGTTTCTCAACAGGGCACTTGCTGAGGTGTGGTATAACAGAGTGGTAGGAGGGCAAGGAAGGCCATGTGTAATTTGGAAAAGCATAACTTGTGCTGAGAAGCAGATTTAACCTGAAGTTAATGAAACTCAAGTGTCAGACCCTGTACTTCCAAGGTCCTGGGAGGGGCCCCTGGGAGTATAGTATGTTCACTTGCCCTCATTTAAAGAATACTTTTTTTTAAAATTGCAATGTTGACAGATTTTAATCACAGCTGGTAAAAACCATTTCTGTCCATTCAGTCTTCTGTTACAATTCACCTTTTGTCTGATTATGCTGGGATGTTGATGAGAATATTTGGGATTGAGAAAATTTACTTGCATCTATATTTTGTTTGGGGTTAATGACATATATAAAGTGATGTGCAGATGTGCTTATATATATTGATAGTTCAGTTGTTGCTAGCCA
The DNA here is from genome assembly GCF_949987515.2 of Delphinus delphis. Taxonomy (NCBI): domain Eukaryota; kingdom Metazoa; phylum Chordata; class Mammalia; order Artiodactyla; family Delphinidae; genus Delphinus; species Delphinus delphis. Next base: position 20,837,605 of record NC_082692.2, on the reverse strand, counting down.
GTCTGCTCTAAGAATGGCTTCAAGGAATACTCCTACTGCCCACTGATAAACTCACCTGGATTAATGGCAAGAAAATATGGGACTAGACGTCATATATCCATGTACCCAGCACTGGGAGTGAATGCATAGGGGAGAATTGAGATTTGAAATGTATAGTGCCAGAAGCTAGTCTGTGAAGAATTCTTCCAAATTTTACAATTCACATATGAAAGAAGCTTGACAGAGGATTTTCCAAATTTGAAAACAATCCTAAAAACTTGACATCACCTACGGTGCTTTGAAGCTGAAATTCTAAGTTATCAATGGAATAAAACAAATTGTGATCAACCACCCTAGAGGGAATACTGAATTCTCTTCCCACTGTCTACACTCTATAGAAAATATTACTAAACAATTTTCCTTTAAAGAGGGAATCAGAGTATGCTGTCAAAAATATAGGAAAATAAAGCATTGCAGTGTGTATTCAACTTAATGTGCTATTTTTCTGAATTTTGTGATAGCTATGGTTTTGTTTTTTCGTAAAATTGGAATTTGTTAATTTTCTCATTATAAATATTCAGTATCTACTTTGTAATTTTGTTTGTAGTTTTAAGTCACCGCGTTGTGTAAGCGTTAAGCCTCAGAAAACCATCTGCTCCATCAGTTACATTGTGCATCAATATGTGGAAACTTTTTTAAAAAAATTAACATTTAAGTAAATGTTCTTTGTATTACAAGGAGGCATGAGTAGAAAAAGCTCTACAGTTGGTATCCTTCAGTATCTCAACCCCCCTTGATTTTCAGATGCATAGGCAAATCTTAAAGTTTACATAAATTTAGTGGATCTCTGCTGGTGAGTACTGAGGTCAGTTCCTATTGCCTGAGCTACAATTCCAGTTTAGGTAGACCAACTGACCTGAAGACAGTATTTTAATTATGAGAGATAATTCCCTGAATAACTCTAACCCGAATAAAGGCTTACTTTGGTTTTATGTATACTAAAGTCCCTTACTTGAGTTTTTACTATACGCTTTCCACCATTAGTGATTTCTAACGCCTCAGCAATCATGTCACAACCGCCTTTAAGTAAAATTGTGGGTGGCTCTTAAAAGAGCCTTTTTTCAATTAGGAAGATAATTTTCTTTAGGCTCTCTCTCCGCGGATGCGGCGGGCAAGCTGGATGTCCTTGGGCATGATGGTGACGCGCTTGGCATGGATGGCACACAGGTTGGTGTCCTCGAAGAGCCCCACCAGGTAGGCCTCGCACGCCTCCTGCAGCGCCATCACGGCCGAGCTCTGGAAGCGCAGGTCGGTCTTGAAGTCCTGCGCGATCTCGCGCACCAGGCGCTGGAACGGCAGCTTGCGGATCAGCAGCTCCGTGGACTTCTGGTAGCGGCGGATCTCGCGCAGGGCCACCGTGCCGGGCCGGTAGCGGTGCGGCTTCTTCACGCCGCCCGTGGCCGGTGCGCTCTTGCGGGCCGCCTTGGTGGCCAGCTGTTTGCGCGGGGCCTTGCCGCCGGTGGACTTGCGAGCGGTCTGCTTAGTGCGAGCCATAACGCGCGATTGACCACACACCCACAGACCTGTTGCAGGTTTAGGCAGTTGTCTTTAAATATAGTTAGAAGCATTCTGATTGGTCTTGTAGTTTTTCAAAAGTACCGCGCGATAAAACCATTGGCTGAAAGGTGACCGGGAAGGAGAATTAATTACTAGAGAATCTGATTGGATGAATTACGTTACCACCCATTCCCGGTGCCTTTTTTGCCTCTGGGATCTGAAGGAATTTTCCTACGTTCTATTTCATCCTGCCGCCAACTACAGCGTGCATAACGAGACACTTAAGGACCATGTTAACTTCCGATTCAGTTGATGAGTTCCCCTGATATTCTCAATATTCTCAGCGTGTCAATATTGACACGCTCGCGGGTTGTCAATACAGCTGGTCCACACTAAACTGAGTACAATTGTTTTTTCTCCCCCAGACAGCTGGGTTAGGTTTAAATAAATCTCGAACCGCCAGGACTGCCACTTTCTCTGGTCATCACAGCTCCCCTAACCCTGAGTTTTTCTTTTGTGAAACTACATGGCAGTGTCACTGGGTGGATGATTCAAAAAATCACGTGTAAAATTGATGACAGATACACACTGGACTGCAACCAAACTTTCGTCAGAAAAAAATAGATTTTGCTTAAATTTGCAACCTTGAAAGCCCGAACAGGTTTATTACTGGCAAAAGGAAAATTTCTTTGCTTTTTGTTATTCTCAAGCCCGAGCGATGCTTCTGCCTCCTCTTTAGAAACGCTTTTGTTGACTACGGAAGTTTCACCCGGTACGCACTAAAATAATGCTTGTGGGAAGTCCAGTTTCCCTGGAAGTCAGCGTTTTGACGTCACTTTGTCTTTTACAAAACAGAGATAGATACCTGGCTACCAGCTTTTTAAATGAAAATGTAGATGGCTCTGAAAAGAACCACTAGACAGTTTATAAAAAAGAATTTCGTATTTTGTCTAGGCTTTACTTGCCCTTGGTCTTGCGGTGACTCTCAGTCTTCTTGGGCAGCAGCACAGCCTGGATGTTGGGCAGAACGCCGCCCTGAGCGATGGTGACTTTACCGAGCAGCTTGTTGAACTCCTCCTCCTTATAGATGGCCAGCTGCAGGTGGCGCGGAATGACCCGCGTCTTGTCGCGGGTCGGGCTGCCCGCCAGCTCCAAAATCTCGGCCGTCAGGTACACGGGGGCCCCGACACCGACCCGTTTGGAGTAGTTGCCCTTACGGAGCAACCAGTGTACGCGGCCTACTGGGAACTGCAAACCAGCTGGAGAAGATCGAGTTTTAGCTTTAGCTCGAATCTTGCCTACTTATTCACCACGGCCAGACGTAATTACCTTATACAATTTAACAACAAACATTGTGAGCAAAAGGAATAAACGCTGGATGACATAGGAACAAATCATTTTACAGACAGTACAGGGATGCCCCAGCAAGCTATCCGATTGGTCAAAAGTATGCTGTTTTTCTATCCAATAGAAAAACAAATTGTGTATCCTTTATTTGCATAAACCACGCCCCTCCCGCCCTTAGTGAACCTGTACTACTCTTATCCAATCAAAAGTGAGACCTCTTGATTGTTCATTTGCGTTGAACGACTATAAATATATGGGTTCTGAACTCTTCACACTACTAGTTCTAGTTGTGGAGAGGGCGATTTAACGTTTACTACAGCTCTTCGGAAGAACTATGCCAGAGCCATCTAAATCTGCTCCGGCCCCTAAAAAGGGTTCTAAGAAGACCATCACTAAGGCGCAGAAGAAAGACGGGAAGAAACGCAAGCGTAGTCGTAAAGAGAGCTACTCCATCTACGTATACAAAGTTTTGAAGCAGGTCCACCCAGACACCGGCATCTCATCCAAGGCCATGGGTATCATGAACTCGTTCGTCAACGACATCTTTGAGCGCATCGCGGGTGAGGCGTCGCGCTTGGCGCATTACAACAAGCGCTCCACGATCACATCTAGGGAGATCCAGACGGCTGTGCGCCTACTGCTCCCTGGGGAGCTGGCCAAGCATGCTGTTTCCGAGGGCACTAAGGCCGTTACCAAGTACACCAGCTCCAAGTAAGTGCTTGTATAGGCACTTAATCCAAAGGCTCTTTTCAGAGCCACCCACTTTGTCAAAGAAGAGCTGAAACTTCCGTTTTTTTGATGATGAATGCAATTCTCTACTGGTTACATTTACTTTCAGGTGTTTTTTTCTGTGGTGCTGATAGTTGAAGCAGTTTTGGAGCCAGAGCCCCAAGCGACTTGGACGGTTTATCGGCTTTAAAACACATGAGTTACTGTGTCGCATTACCCAAAAAAACTCATCTTTTCCCCAAGGATTAAACTTCCAGATGCTTATTAAGCTGTTGGAAGTGTTCACTCCTTTCTACAAAGCCTCCTGAAATTTCTAATGGTGATGGGAATGTCCCTCCTTGGTAAGGAAGCGGTTAGGGGATTTCAGAGTAGAGACCCTGAGGAGATGATTATCCAGGCTGTCTTTTCAGGGGTGGGGGTGGGGGGTGAGGGGGCGGGGGGGCGAGGGGGAGGGGGCGAGGGGGAGGGGTGGGGAGGTGTGAGGTGTGAGGGGGCGACGGGGAGGGGATGTGGGGGAGGGGACGGGGTGTGGGGAGGAGGAGGGGGAGGGGAGAGGAGGGGTCCCGATGGAACAGAGGGCAGGTAGTGGCATTTTCTCCGGGAGCCTGAACTCCCCTGGGATTGTAGAAACAGTAAGCAAAATTGTTCCTTTAACAAGCTGTGGGCACTTCTATAGGGTACTACCTCAAGCTCTCTTCACATGGTTGAAGTGAGATTTTCTAATTCCGCGTTAGAATTGTTTACTGATGGCAACAGCCAATCTAAAGCCGTTGCAATCTTTCTTTCATTCCTGAAATCTGGGTTCCCGTTTCTTGGCCACTTAGCGTTCAGGGATGCCACTAGAAGAGCTTGAAAGGGTGGCACTCCAGCTCGAGGAGGGACAAAGGATTTGAATTTCCCGCCCTCCCCATCTGGTGTCACCTCGTCGCAGACCGGGAGGGCCCCAGTTGGAGAGGAAAATGTGCTGATTTTTCTTGGAAACCTTTTTCAAAATACCCGCGACTCCAAAAGTAATCCCGATAGGAAGGGCCTTGGTTGAGGAAAAGGAGTCAGTTACGGCTGGGCTAGGCCTGAGGCTGGGGGAGGGGAAAAAGCCGGGAAAAGGGGCAGCAGTTGACTGCCTATTAAAAAGGTTGGGAAAAGTCTTTTCCTTTGGTTTATGAGCACCGTATGTAGGTGACATACAACAGTGTGTCTGGATGAAGAAGTAAAACTTGAAGTAGAATTTCTCGAAAAGGACCACTTTTAAAAGAAAATTTAAATTTAAATGATCTTTTCCCAGCTCCCACACAAATCAGCTGACCGCTATATGAGAGGCATTTATCTCAGCGTACAGAAAACATAGTTGTGAAAGAGAAGCTTTTCTTAGAAATTAAAATTTTTGCTTTTTAGATTATAACTACCCCCCCCCCCCCACCCCGTAAAAAAAAATATTGAACTCAAGCTGCAATTTAAGAATCACTCCCTGGAGGAGTGAGATCTGGGAAATAATATCTCAGCCTCTTCAAAATGATCTCCTGATATAAGAATTATTTTTTTCCCCATCTTGTCTTTCATAATATTTGCCTACTTGCTTGCTTCTATCTTTCTTCTCTCCTCTCTCCCGCTTCTTCCTAATAGTTGATATTTTACCTAAAACTATACCCTTAAATAAGAAGCCCAAACCAAAACCTGGGTCCCCTAAACTCAAAGCTAGGCCCTTTTGACATCTATACTGATACCTGGCTGATCTTTAACAAGCAAAAAGGAAATTAAAAATCAGATTCCTGGACTCAGGGCTAGACTCCAAAACTATGTGGGGAATTGTGAGAAGCCAGAAATAAAATTCATACATCTCCCCAGCTGATTCTGATGAGGCACCAACTTGCTCATTTAAGTGTTTTTATGATGGCTGGTTTAGAATCCTAGTTGGAGAATTCTAACATATGTGTCTCTTGGTCTTAATATATGTTGATTATCTTTATTCACTCAAATGGAGACTTTGGGATGACAGTGATCTTTTTTTAAAATAAACTTATCCTGGGCATTTTTGGGTATTGTTATGAGACTCTAGATCTTATTTAAATTTATGGTTTTTAAGAGATCTCCCCCCCCCCCCTTCCCGGCCCCCTTCCCGCCTGGGGTAGAAGGAGGGGCACTGCCTCATTGTCAGGTGGGAGTGGCATCCAAGTTTCTTGCTCAGCCTGTTTGACATTGACAGGGAAGAGGTGCCTCATTATTGCTGGGTAGGGGGTGGAAGTCCAGGATCCCCATGTGGCCTCTGTAGGAGGGGGAACAATTTTCTTCGGTTCGTGCAATAATTAAACTGATATGGCAGTGATGGGTTTCAGGGCAGGCCTTCCCAAGATGTGCCACTTTGGCATGCAGAGAATTTACAGCTGAAAGCAATCAAGGCCCAAAAGATGCAAGAAGAAACTCTGACCTTCCCCCTAAATGCCTAAAAGAATTTTAGATAGAGAACCTGTTCCAGGAAGGCAGGTCTCACCTAGATAACTACAGTATAATTTGAACGAGGTGTGCAGACAGGGGGGAACCTAGCAAAGACTGTTCATTAAAATTTTTTTCTGGGTGCCATTGTTTCTGTTTGGCCCAGCAAACATTTGTTCACAAAACATTTTCTTGTTTTCATCGTCCTGTGAATTGCCTTCCTACCCTTTGAAGTCCCAAGCCCGTAACCTCTTCTCTCAGATGGCATAAGCCTCAACTGCCTAACTTGTCCTTGGGTCTCATTTTTCTTATTGTGTCCGACCCACAAATGAAATGAAATTTAATTTTTTCCTGTTAATTTGTCTCATGTCAATTTAATTCTTAGACCAGCCAGAAGAACCTAGAAGGGTAGAGGAAAATTTTTTCCTCCCCAGCGACCCCAAGGGCACACCATGCCATCACCTAGAACACTCTGGCACTATTTATTTATGTTGAATAAATGCTAAATGTACATCTCTTTCGAGTTGTTAACCCTTCTAATTCACAGTGATTACTCTTCTCCATGTGCTCTTATAATATTTATTGCTTAAAACCTTCAGTTTTGGATGCAAAAAATGCTGTACTATTTAAACTTCAGGTATACAACCCCCCCAGCTCCCCGCCCCCTGCCCTTTTCAAAAGAGAGTATGAAGTCTTCAAGGCAGCATCTGAGATACCTTTTTACATCTGCATCACGGGTTTTGAAACATTTCAGACACTGAGCCAGTGTTGATGTATACTGCTGTTGTCCATGGTGAAGATAATAATAAATAATAAAAAGGAAGTGAATATTGTTAAGAGAAAACGTCATAGGAGTCAAAAGACTTGAGAGAAGGTAAAAAAGAAACAGGAAATGAGCATCTTTACTCTCCTGCTTGGTTGCCTGGATCAAAATATAGTTCTCTGACCGAGTTGGTTTAGAAGTAATTTTCTCACACCCAGGCTCTTGTTCCTTTTACCATCCTGTTAGTTAGTAGACTTTTAAGCTGGAGTCCTCAAAAATTCCTGTAATAGTAATCCGCCTCCATCTGGGCCCCATCTATTTCTATTTCATGGACCATTAAAAGAAAAAACGGCAAGATCGCCCTCGGTAATTTATCTTAATTTTATGTTCCTCAACATGAGAGCGTAAGACCAAACACCCTGTAGTAATATTAATATAGTGTTTTATAGTCGTATACTGTAATCTCATTTTGAGTATTTATGTGCTGTAGGGTGTTTGTTCTCTCATTCTTAGGAGTCCTTATGTGCTGCAAAATTTTCACTCTAACTGCAAGAAGTTCAGTACGATATGGAGAATGATGGAGGAGTTTTCTAAAGTAATTAGAATCCTGTGTGTGGCAGCCAAGTGAGAAAAGAGGGAGGGTAGGAAGGTTGAGAGTGGCACTGGGGAACGACGACAAAGTTTTTCAGACAGGATTTTGTTGTCCTTGGTCCCATTAACCTTGGCAAAGGCAAACAAACGGGGTCTCTCTCAGTTTCGCAATCTCTAAAATGAGGACAGTACTCACTCTACATACCTCCCAGGTAACCCTGGAAGGCTTCATAGGTAAGCTGTGAATGAAACGGAAGACTTGCTGGATCATCCAGTTCTTGCCTTCAGTTTTCATTGTTCAGATAGTTTAAGACTTGGGCCGGGACAAAAAATTTTTTGTTTCCTCTTCTCCCTCTTTCCTGTCAAAAGAGTTAAAGAGTTAGAAGAGTTAAAGTAACACTGGGCATAGAAGTACCTACCTCTTAACTATTGTTTCTAAATTGTGCTGCGTTTATTCCTTTCCAAAAATCATGAGTCACAATTTCAATAGCAAAAAGTCAGAACAATAAGAATAATCACTCCTGCTTCTGATTGCATTTAAGAACAGTGCTTTGAAAAAACCAAATAGACTCCATTATTAACAGTATTAAAAGCCCACCAGACTGTATGAGATTGGAGCAAACAGAAAACTCACACTAGACGGAAGTCTTGTATGCAAATGAAGGATGCAGGTTCTGATTTCCTATTGGTTCTTAAATAGTAGCCAATGGGACAATAGCACAAGCCTACCTCTGGTTAATATAAATATTGCTCTCGCCGCTGTGTTGTTTATTGTTTGCTTTTTATTTTGAAGGTTTTTGAGTTGTGGTCTGATAGTTATGTCTGGTCGTGGTAAACAGGGTGGCAAGGCTCGTGCTAAGGCTAAGACCCGCTCCTCGCGAGCTGGGCTCCAGTTCCCCGTAGGCCGGGTGCACCGCCTGCTCCGCAAGGGTAACTACTCTGAGCGTGTCGGTGCCGGGGCGCCGGTGTACCTGGCGGCGGTGCTGGAGTACCTAACGGCTGAGATCCTGGAGCTGGCGGGCAACGCGGCCCGCGATAACAAGAAGACGCGCATCATCCCGCGCCACCTGCAGCTGGCCATCCGCAACGACGAGGAGCTTAACAAGTTGCTGGGGCGCGTGACCATCGCTCAGGGCGGTGTCCTGCCCAACATCCAGGCGGTGCTGCTCCCCAAGAAGACTGAGAGCCACCACAAGGCCAAGGGCAAGTAAAGTGTTTATTACTTTTGCACGGCAATTTTGTTATCCATTATCCAAAAGAAAAAAAAAGGCAACTTACAAAGGCTCTTATCAGAGCCACCCACCTTTTTCGTTTAAAGAGCTGTCATGCTTTTCAGTTCTGCCCATATGAGGGTTGTGACATCAGGTGAAAAATCACAGCTCATAAGTGAGTGTCCCGAGGGAAGTCAGTAAAGAGTATGTGCGAAATGACTGTGAGGAAAGCCACACGAGTTTAAATTGACCGGATTAACTACAGGTGAATCAGTTTATAGTCAAACTACTTTCCTCTTTGTTCCAGCGGTGACTTGTAAAGTTTTTCGCACTGGAGTGAGGAAAGTATACTCACTTTCAGTATAGTGAAAAGCACTGTATTTAAAGTTAACCTTCAACATTTTTTGTTGACTTAAAGGAACACCCAAAACCTCTGCATCTATTCAACTTTATAAAAACATTACACATTTCCTGAAGGGATTGAGTAAATTACTAGATCCTTGATACTTCGCCCTCGTGTCAGAAACATCTTCCTGACTCCACAATGTTTGTGCCAGACTCAGGAAAATCTGAGTATCATTTTAGATGGCAGCCCATCTAATTTTTCTAAGCACTTCCAAAATATCTTTGGTGGTTGTACTTAAAAAAAAAGAAAAAGAGGGTTTCCCTGGTGGCGCAGTGGTTGAGAGTCCGCCTGCCGATGCAGGGGACACGGGTGCGTGCCCCGGTCCGGGAAGATCCCACATGCCGCGGAGCGGCTGGGCCCGTGAGCCATGGGCGCTGAGCCTGCGCGTCCGGAGCCTGTGCTCCGCAACGGGAGAGGTCACAACAGTGAGAAGCCCGCGTACCGGAAAAAAAAAAAATTACACAAAAAATCAATCCGTTGGCGGTGCCCGCGTTGCTTTGTGTAATTTTGCTGTACGTTTTGGAAGCGAAAGCGTAATAAAATGACGTCAGGGCGTCGGAGTCGCTATTGTTAAAGGGCAGGGTTTAAGATTCATTCACCAACCCGAAAGCAGCTCTTAATTCTTCCGGGGCCAGGCACAGAAATGGACCAATCAGAGGAGGGCGCGGGTACTTTCGAATGTTCTTGGGTCCAATAGTTGGTGGCCTGGCTGTATAAAAGAAGGATGGCTGAGTGCTTTTCCCTGTCATTTGGGAGAACACCCATCGTGGGGTTTTGTCATGGCTCGCACCAAGCAGACCGCTCGCAAGTCCACCGGCGGCAAGGCGCCGCGCAAGCAGCTGGCTACCAAGGCGGCCCGCAAGAGCGCGCCGGCCACGGGCGGCGTGAAGAAGCCGCACCGCTACCGGCCCGGCACGGTGGCCCTGCGCGAGATCCGCCGCTACCAGAAGTCCACGGAGCTGCTGATCCGCAAGCTGCCGTTCCAGCGCCTGGTGCGCGAGATCGCGCAGGACTTCAAGACTGACCTGCGCTTCCAGAGTTCTGCTGTGATGGCGCTGCAGGAGGCGTGCGAGGCCTACCTGGTGGGGCTCTTCGAGGACACCAACCTGTGTGCCATCCACGCCAAGCGCGTCACTATCATGCCCAAGGACATCCAGCTTGCCCGCCGCATCCGTGGTGAAAGGGCGTAAACTTGTTTTTCCATTAAGTGCTAATCTTAGACCCAAAGGCTCTTTTCAGAGCCACCTACAACTTCATCTTGAAGAGCTGTACCGTAAGGAAGTAAAATCAATCCCCTTAAGGGTGTGTTAGGGTAGAATTCTTCCCGTCCCAACCCCTTCTGCCGCAGCCAGACATTCCTGGAGTTGTAAGTGAGGCGAGGGTCTAAACCATATTTTCTTAACAGGTAAGCCATCCAAGCAGTCTATCAAACCTTATTTAATCATAGCCCTATTTGTAAATAGTCCAGTTGATTGTATTGCTTTATCTCACATTGCTTTTGTCTTTTCTAGGGCTATGTACCATAGTATGCTATGCTGTATAATTTTTTCACAGTTCTTTGCTGTAGTTGTTACTCAAATATAGGACTTTAGCTATTTGACTCAGTGATCTTGCTTTTACGTTTTTTCGGTTTGGGGATTCAGCACTGGGTGAAAAGTGACACATGGGATAGTGACCAAATGTGAGAAGAAAAATAACCTTCTTATTGTGTAGCTTTTGCACTATATTTTACAAACTAAAATACAGAATGCTGAAAAACATGACAACCACCAATTCTGAAGGCTTTGCTTGTTTTTTCCATACCCTATTCCTAGTAGTCTGCCTACCTCTGAGATGAGAATTGATTCACCTTGCTAAAATAATTTGCCCAACTCCCACCTAAAACAAAACCCACAAAATACACAGTAATGGGTGTTGTGTTGTTCACTTGGATTTATTTACATTTCAGGGTTTCAATAAAAACTTTTGGTTTACAAAATAATGTTTTTTAATGACAAAGATATTTCTCTCTGTGTATATTGTTTTATTTTAACATTTTATTTTTTCCAGACTAGTATAAGCCTCTGCCTGGCACAGACCTTTGTTACCCGTATAAGAGGTCTGTCAGAGGCACCAATGCCCTTGGCTTAAACCAAGGTGATTTTGCCCCTCAGCTTTTGGCCCCTGCTGAAGTCCAGGTATCTTGGTTTTTCTTGTTTATTGCTGTGCTGGCTCTTATGTACACTGTTTGACTTTTTCCTTTAATATTTTATGTATCTTGGGAAAAAAGTTTTATGTACAGGGCCTGATAGGATAGCTTTTAAAAAGTAAAAGTGCCCATTGCTGTCTGAGGATCAGATAGGCAGGGGACAATGGCTGGGACTGGCTGATCCTTCCCCTCCCCAGCCAAGGAACATGGATTTGGGTTTAAGTCTTCATTTACTTGAGCCCCTCAACAGAACAACTGTGCAGTATCTAGGGAAAAAAAGGTTAACACAGTCTTACAATTCATAACCTTGTTAATTTTTCTAGGGTATACTCTGCAAGCTGGCAGCATCTGGATGCTAGCTTACCCGGGTTCATATCCCAGCTTTACTACTTAATGTGTCATCTTAGACAAATCAATTTCCCCATCATCAGAAAAATGGGGGTAACACTACCCACTTCGTAGGGTTGTTATTAGAATAATATGCATCAAGTTTGGGACACATAGCGTCATATAAATGCTATTAATTTTCCTGAACTGTGTATCATTTTCTCTCATACTCTAGAATTTTTCAAAATTTGAAATAAAGACAAACTTTAGCTTCTAAATTTCCTTTTTACTTGGCATTACTTACTTGCATAGATTCTGCTCAGTTTAGAAATAAAATTCAGACATTTTAAAATCAAATGTGGAAGAAAATCAAATTTGTGAAAGAAAATTTACTGAACACTTTGAGCAGGGGGATGGTGCCAGCATTTTAATATCATTGCATTAAGCATCTATTATTTTATATTAGGGGAGTGACTAAGGTCAGGCTGAAGACAAAAGGGGGTGTTTACTGTACAGATTGTATCTTTTAAATGGCTGCTGCAAGGTCTTCAGTTAGAAAGGGTTTTTCTTACCCAGGCCCACAGAGTGATGTTACACCACAGGTTGAAGTTTACAGCTAATGCTGTTGGAGTCTAGAATGAGTTTTGGTTTGTTATAAAGTCTCTCAAAGGAAAGGAGGAGGAAGTCAAGGTCAGGGTAAATTTTTCAGACTTAAAAATTTAGTAGTAGCCTTTCCAGTTGTCCCAGTAGAAGTGAGTTACTGCTCAATGAGTGTTTTCAAGAGATTTAACACAACAGTGGGAAACTGGTATGGAGATTTGAACAGCACCCCAGGCTTGGCTGCAGGAAAGCTAGAAGCCTGAGATTGTCAGTGCACCTTGGGAGAGGGCCCAAAGGAACATATTTGGACCCACCAGGTTTAACATGTCGTATGAAAAACAAAACAATGCTTTGATACTTTGTGCTTTATTAGATGCTGTGATTTAGAAAAAACAATCCTCATGAGTAAATGCATATTTGTGTGATTGATACTGTGTTAGGAGTAAAGATGAGACCTCAGGGCAATATCTCAAGTCCAGGAAGATTCTTTAAGAAATAATACCAACTGAAAACAAGTCACATTTATATAGGACTTCATGGGCCAATCTCTGTTCCAATGCTTTGCTTACAATAGCTAAATTAAATCTTCACTAGAGTTCCATCAGTGTTATCATTACCCAGTTTTACAGATAAAGAAAACAAAGGCAAGGTTAAAGGTCACACAGCTGTAGGGAAGGAAAAATAATTTTCCCTCTGTGAGACCCCTGAAATAAAAGACAGATTAACAAGAGAAAAACAAAACAGAAGCCCTCATGTATATGTGGGAGATACCCAGGGAAAAATGAGTAACTCCTCAAGGTGGCTTAAAATTCAGACTTAAACACCACCTTAATAGGGAAGAGGGGTTGGGGGGTGGTATGTATGTAGGCCTCTTAGGGGAGAGTAAATACTTTTTAGGAAAGATGATTGGGCCCTTAGAAGAATAGATGGGAGAGGTATGACAGGATAAAATAATGTTTAAGGCAGGACAAGAAAATTTCTAAACATAAAATTTTCTCTCTGCTTATTTGGGCCACTACCCCTCTTTAGCGTGCAGTGTGCACGTTACAGATTGACCAGACTTCCTTAGAAGACACAGGAATGCCTGCTTCATTGAAAAGAGCAATTTTCTCCTGCTTCCAGCAAGGTAACTCCTTAGGGGATAACATTCCTTTCTCAATCCTGTAAGGGATTGTGATGCCCCACTACTCACAAAGGTCTGGACTATGTAGACTCAATATGTAACTTTGATATACGATTCTTTGTCTCAAAAACTTATATAACTGTGCTTTGACCTCTGACAAGCAGAACGGTCCTCAGAGTTTTCTGAAAGACTGTCTCCCAGGTTATAATCCTCAGGTTGGCTCTAATAAAATCCTCTATTTCTTTCTTAGATTGACAATTAATTTTTGTGGACAATAGTTTGTGCCAAGGTTTGTCTGGGTGTGGTGTCAATTTTTAGTGTCCTTTCCTCAGATAAGTGTCACTCTTCCCTAGTTAATGAAACTCCTTGGGAAGGGATTTATGACAATTGAGTTCCTTTTGGAGGATCTGTCTTTAGGCAGATAATGGGAGTTCAGAGAAATCTTCCCTCTGCATTTGCTGTTCTGCTACAGCTCAAAATAATCAACATACCTATAAGGGAGGGAAAATAACTTTCCTTCTACCCTTCTAAGTTCTTGGCTGAGAACCACTGTATAAAAGGTAGATTAACAAAAGAAAAGCAAACAGAAGCTTAATAACATGTATACCTCACGTAGGCTTGAGAAATACCTAGAAAAACTGAGTAAACTCCCAATACTGACCCAAGCCACCACCTTAAATACCATCTTCGGCTAAGAAGTGGGTGGGAGCCACTTATGAGAGGTTACCAGGAAAAGGAACAACGAGGGTAAGGTTGTTATACAGAATTAATTCTAGTGCCTCCTCATTGATGAGATTCTCTGGTGATTTAGTCATCCTTCTCTTCCTGGTACAGAGAAAAAGACACAATTTAAAGTTCCCTTTATAAATGTAAATGTCCCTCACAAAAGAGTAAATTCTACTCTGTTTTTAGAAATGTTTTTGTGTATGGTGTTTTTAAAAAGATAATCAACTCAAAAATACTCCTTCTGCCAAAGAAGCATATGGGAGCGGGGGAATGGGGAGTCATATTCTGCTACCCTTAGCAACTAACAATCACTTCCTCCTGAATGAGAAAGTACAGTATTTGCCATAAAATACTGTATAAGCCTCCACTAGAATTCTCAGCCGAAGAAATAAACAGCCTCAGATGCAGAGCAAAGGAAGCAAAACAATCCAGAGTTTAAAAGTGAACCTCTTTACTAGCTTCTCTCTCCCACAGTCATTGGATCACTGCGGATCCAAAGGGGCGGAGCCAAAGGGGCGCGGTCAGTGCCTCTTTTCCCGCCTGCGCTTTCAGTTCTCAACGAGGTCCGACTCTAGCTTATAATTACTCTTAACCAAGCAGTAACCTGTTGCATCCTGTACGTTTGCGAGAATTTAGACAATCATGTCTGGACGCGGCAAAGGCGGCAAGGGTCTGGGTAAGGGAGGCGCTAAACGCCACCGCAAGGTTCTGCGCGACAACATCCAGGGCATTACCAAACCAGCTATCCGTCGCCTGGCTCGGCGTGGCGGTGTGAAGCGCATCTCCGGCCTCATCTACGAAGAGACCCGCGGGGTGTTGAAGGTATTCCTGGAGAACGTGATCCGGGACGCCGTCACCTACACCGAGCACGCCAAGCGCAAGACTGTCACCGCCATGGACGTGGTCTATGCGCTTAAGCGCCAGGGACGCACTCTCTACGGCTTCGGCGGCTAAAGTCTCATTCTATACATTTTTTTTTTTTAAAGGCCCTTTTCAGGGTCGCCCACCTCCGCTCAGGAAGAGCTGTACGCGACTTCCGTGTTCAAAACGTATCTGTTGGAAAAAAAAGTGGTTCTGTTTTAAGGCTAACGTGGCCTTATCTACAGGCCAAACTGTTCGCTTTCACTGCCGGTCTCCATCAGCCAATCTTTGCGTACCTGCTAAGAGTAGGGGTACCTTCGCCTAATCAGGCCGCAAGTGCTCGCTTGTGGGTGGGGCTAACACTGGACTAAGGAAAGCTAATGAGAGGGGTTTGGAAGTCCCGGTAACCGCAATGAAGGACTTATGGCCCGGCGTTCCCGGCTTTTTCTAGTGGGAGGGATCCTGCCTACCCCACATCGTCTGTAATAGGAGCGACAACTGCCAGCCGGAGTTTCGTCGAGGAGGCAGTTTCTTTCTTGGGAAGCGGGCATTACTGAATCGCCGCCGATCTTGTTTTTGGTCCTGGGAGGGACCAGTAGATATTTGTACAAATTGCCAGAACCTGCGAGGGTGCTGCTTCGCTCACAAGAAGTCAGAAGCCGGATTAATTAAAATACATTGCGAGCAAGACGCCAGCTGGTAGTTCCTAGTGTATTTGCCTTTAGCAATGTCAGGAAAGATCTGCCTTCTATGATCTCTCCATTCCCAGCACCTCCCCGTCCTCCGCTGCGTCGCTCCCCAGACCTTGGCCTCAGGTACCTCTAGACTTTGAGCCAGGCATCATGCTGAGTGTCGTCACCCCCCCGTAAAGCCAGTGGTCTCGGGTTTAAAAATGCCTCGGCATTGCTGACTTTCATCCTCAGGCTGGGGGCCCTCCCTAAGCCTCTAGCTAAGCAGAGTTTGTAAATTCCCATTTACTAGACTAAGGGAGTCTGTTCTGAACCCCTAGGCCTCTGTCAGGGCCTTTGAGCTTGTAAGGGAGAAGCTCCCTCCTTTGTGGTTAAGTGGCTCTCTTGCACCTTCACCTTCCTTCCAGCTCATCTCTTTCCTCTGTCTGCAGTAAACTGTATCTTTTTAATGAAACTTTCAAACATGACAATATGGTTATTATAAAAGGTTTTTTAAAGTATGTCCTCAAATTGATAAACCAGCTAACTGAATAATCAGCATCTTTGATTTAATGTTTGAAAAGGGTGTACTTGTTGGCTACTTTAGAAAACACTTTGCTGCCTGGTTACTCTGCTAATGTCTCTCTTGACACCTGACTAGGTGGTTGGGAAAGCGAGATTCTAAAGTTCAGGTGAGAGGTCTGGACTAGATAAAAATTTTGGGACTCATCAACATACAAACGGTGAGACTGGATGAGATCACTAAGAACTTAAACATGGCTTAATGCAGCACATTGTTTGTAATAGTAAAAGAGTGGAAACAATGTAAATTGTCATGAGAAGGGACCAGATAAAATATTATCTATATCCATAAAATGGTGTTTTGGTTCAGGCTGCTGTAATAAAAACACCATAGACTGTGTGCTTTAACAACAAACGTTTCTCAGTTCTGGAGACTGAAGTCCAAGATCAAGGCACTGGACAGATTCAGACAGATCTGGTGTCTGATGACCCATTTCCTGCTTCATAGACTGCTGTCTTCCCTTGTGTCCTTTTATGGCAGAGTTGAATGAATGCATGCATGAATTTTCTACACAAGCATTCAGGCCCTCTCCCACCCCCCTAGCCCACCAGAGGGCTGCCATAATTGATCCCCCATCTACAATTCCTTGACTTGGCACTGTCTGAATCAGTCAGCATGCCAGGTTTTCTCTGGCTCTTAGGGATGATGCAGGAGTGGCAAATCAGGCAGCATTATCTTTGTTCTGAACAAGGACTTCATGACTCTTAGGCCTGAGGAAGGCTCACAGGTTTTTCACTCAGGTAGTGGGTGTGACTAAAATGAGTGTGATACTATCTACACGGCTTATGAACTAAAAAAAACAGGCCAACCATAACAGAAACTGGTCTATGGAGCAACCACACCTCCCTCCAGTGCAGGAAAACTATCCACACACTTCATTACATATGCTCTGAATGGAGGACAGGAAATTCTAATTTGCTTAATGGTGTACCCCAATGCCTACAACAGTATCAGGCACATTACATGAAACCAATACATATCTCCTGACAGACACCAGGACACCAGCTAAGGAAAACATAAAGTGACCACTATCCCAACCAGGCCCATTTTTGCTCCTCTGGTCATCTAGAATGCAGCCTTGAACTCTCCCCATTGTCAGTTTAAATTAAGCCAGGCTCTGTACTTTTATCATTCCCCCCAAAATCTTGGAGGACAGTTATCAGGTGGGAAATGGGACCAAAAAAGCTAGGAGAACTATTGACTGAAACTAACACACTGAGGCTGAAATCAGCCTTCTATAAAAATGATACAAAAAGGAACCCAATGACAGAGGCATTTGTGAATATCTTTTTAGATGAGGATAAGCTGTTTTCCTTTTAGCCAACTTCAAGTGAATTCACATCCTTTCTCCAGCTGAGTTCTAAAGTCTGGTATGCTACTGGAATATATAATTGGACTAGGGACATTCTTGCTTAAAACCTCCTGTGGCTATAATGACAGACTAGACCAAGCAGGCCATACTTTCAACTTTAGCAAGAGAACCTCTTCACAGACCAACAGTGTCTACCCTACAAACAATCTCCTGCTACCCTGCCTGGTGATTATATATGTGTGTGTGTATATATATATATATATATATATATATATATATACACACACACACACACACATACATATACATATATGTAAAACAGCTTTATTGAGATATAACTTACATACCATAAAATTCACCCACTTTAAGTGTACAACTCAATGGATTTTAGTATATTTACTTAGTTGTACAACCATCACTACAATCTATTTAATTTTAGAACATTTCCATCACCCTTATTTCCATTCCTCTGTGAAGTAAGGAAAAAAGTACAGCTAACTGCTGAGGGCTGTGTTGACACCGAAAGAGAAGGAAGTGCGTTTTCTTCGTAAACGAGATTTTAATTTCGCCTGAATTCAATGCCCTGGGTTTGCTGGCAGTCTGAATTTTTTTTTTTTTTCCTGCGGTACGCGGGCCTCTCACGGCCGCGGCCCCTCCCGTTGCGGAGCACAGGCTCCGGACGCGCAGGCTCAGCGGCCATGGCTCACGGGCCCAGCCGCTCCGCGGCACTGTGGGATCCTCTCGGACCGGGGCACGAACCCGTGTCCCCTGCATCGGCAGACGGACTCTCAACCACTGCGCCACCAGGGAAGCCCTAGAGATTATTTTTTTAATCGAGACAAATCATCCTATTAGAGGCGGTAATTTCAGTACTGTTCTCAGGACATGACTGAGAGCCATTCAGCTGTCTCGTCGGAGTCTATTTCATAACCCGTAAAAACAAATTAAAAAAATTCTCTAAATAAGGGCTTTGGCGTTTCTCGCCCGATTTCCCATCCCCCAAATTTGGGTCGCCGCGGGGAACCACATGAGATCATCAGTTCTGATTGGTTGAAATCCATGAATGGGGCTTGCTGATTGGGCAGTGCTTCTCTTTGTTCCTGCAAACCGATTCAAGTTTCTCGCCATACTTGGTTCTTTTCCACTTTTCTTTAGTAAGTTGGGAGTATCACCTTTCCCCCCTACCTGTGTCCAGTGAATGGAGGCGAGAGTGGGAGTTACATGGATATATAGACATTAATCTCCGCAGTGTTTTCTGACTCAGTAGTTTTCATTTTAACCACACCATTGAGCTGCAGGCTCCTGTGCCTTGGCTAATGGTTACAGCTTTCTTTTATGAGTAGTTGGGTGGCCCTGAAAAGGGCCTTTGGTTGAGAAATGCTAACTCTTGATGGCGAAATCGGAAAGCTTAATTAACCGCCGAAGCCGTAGAGAGTACGTCCCTGGCGCTTAAGCGCATAGACCACGTCCATGGCGGTGACAGTCTTGCGCTTGGCGTGCTCGGTGTAGGTGACGGCGTCCCGGATCACGTTCTCCAGGAACACTTTCAGCACCCCGCGGGTCTCCTCGTAGATGAGGCCGGAGATGCGCTTCACACCGCCACGCCGGGCCAGACGGCGGATAGCGGGTTTGGTGATGCCCTGGATGTTGTCGCGCAGAACCTTGCGGTGGCGCTTAGCGCCTCCCTTACCCAGACCCTTGCCGCCTTTGCCGCGTCCAGACATGGTTTCGAGAGAAGCAAACCAACAGCAACTGACAAAAGAAGGGAGAGCCGATCCTTATATACCTACCGCCTCTCCCCCGCCCAACTCCCCCAGAGAGAATGGAAAGCGCGCAAACCGGAAGTGTGACGCCAACAGTCCCCTCCCTTAATCCCGCCTCCAAGCCCCGGGAACTTACGCGAAAGGGCGGGAAGGGCGGGGCGGGTGGGGCAGGTGGGAAGCGGTCAGTTTGACCAATAGTCTTTGCCTCCTTGACTGGGCTACTGTCGTAACTACAGTACTTGGAGGAATTAGGCTTAAGAGGAAACATGATTCCAAATATCCTAAGTAGAAGAAATACTTAAAAAGGCGAAAATTTATTATCAATAAATTTTGATAATCGTAAAAATATCAAGATCAAAGTTAGAAACGTAAAAGTGTTTATACTCATACTATTCCTGTGTTTCACAACTAATACAAGGCCATGTTTTTAAAATGCTCTGCAAATGCCAATCATTTCGCGTGCCTCTGAAACTCTGGCTCTTTACTAAGGTAAGAGAAAAACAGTATTATTTACATAAACTTAAAAAGGGCCAGTGTGTTCGCATACGTAGTGGATATTTAGACAAAAATTATACATAATCCGACAAGTGTTGATGCATGTCTATTCATTCCCAAGCAGATGCAAAGTTATACTGAACAACTTGAGTTGGAAAGTTAGTTTCTTACAGCCCTTACCTGAAAACGTGGGTGGCTCTGAAAAGAGCCTTTGGTTGAAATTTCAGAGAAAAGCTGTAATTATGCCCGCTCCCCACGGATCCGGCGGGCTAACTGGATGTCCTTGGGCATGATGGTAACACGCTTAGCGTGGATGGCACACAGATTGGTGTCCTCGAAAAGCCCCACCAGATAGGCTTCGCATGCCTCCTGCAGTGCCATCACCGCCGAACTCTGGAAGCGCAGGTCGGTCTTGAAGTCCTGGGCAATCTCACGCACAAGGCGCTGAAAAGGTAGTTTACGGATAAGAAGCTCCGTGGACTTTTGGTAGCGGCGGATCTCGCGCAAGGCCACCGTGCCGGGTCGGTAGCGGTGGGGTTTTTTCACGCCGCCGGTAGCCGGCGCACTCTTGCGAGCCGCCTTGGTGGCCAGCTGCTTGCGAGGCGCTTTGCCGCCAGTGGACTTACGAGCAGTTTGCTTAGTGCGAGCCATGACAAGTGACACATACACAGACGTCCCGAATATTGGCGCAGAAACATCGCCCAGCAGTTTGCTAGTATTTATAGTACCTAAGGTGAAGTGATTGGGCGAGAAAAATGTTTAAGTATTACGTTACAAGCTCTGATTGGTCTACATTTAAACTTTCCAGAAACCGTGCAGTTTCGTTGGCCACTACGTTATATCCTCGGCTCTTTTCAAATTGTTTTTTTGTTCTTTTCCGCCCACGATTTTCATGAGAATGCAATGCCTTGAGCGTTACTTTTTCGAAAAAACAGACCTTAACTTCATTGGTACTGTATATTTATTTAGGTTCTGGAGGGGAGGGGAGAGTCAGAGAATATTGCCCTAATGTACTCTACATTCCCTGCTCGATAACCCGATAACGGATTATAAATTTCCAAAACCATTTCACAAAAAAAGAAATCCCTCTGTGACGCTTAAACTGACTGAGAAACTTCTTTGAAACCTACAAGATGTAAATTCAAGCATAGTAAAATCAAACTAGCGTTTCCAGAAATATTTCCTGCAACAAGGTACTTCTTTGTTAAGTGTTGTTTATGCTCTGACTTTACACTTGGAACTTCCTGAAACTTAAGTTTTCTAAAGTTTAGAATACATTTAGCCAGGTACAACGCCGGACACACAATCACGGCATGCACAACGTCTCAGAGTTTACCTATGAGGAGCAGGCGAGGGACTAGGGCCTATGAATGGATTACGGACCAAAACGAGGACAGCTTAATATTGCCAACGACTGTTCCTATATGTCACGTAAAATAGTCGACTTTAAGAACACCGAATGAGGACCTTTTAGACGAAGAGGCGGTAACCCAGACTCTACCTTCTCATTGGCTAAGTTTATTATACTGGATAGCCATTAAGAAAGGAGATCTAGCATCCTTCATTTGCATGGAGTGTTTCTGTTGCGTTTGAAGCAGTTTAACCCATTAGACACGGGAGGTACAAATTATCTAAACAAGAAAATTCTGCATGCATATTTTCTCTTTTTAAAGCTTTGTTTGATTAGAAGCCACGTTTATTACTCTAAGAAAAAGTTTATGTCTTTCCAGAAATTTTCACTTACGAAAACTTCACCTTGGAGAAAGATTGTATACCTGTTATAAATGACTATCCTTCTAACTAAGACGCATAGCTCCAACTGTCCTTTTTCAAATTCTTAGAAATTACGTAATTTTGTAAATACAGACTCTCAAGAAAAGAAGTAACAAAGGGTGGTAAAGAAGCTGGACGAATCGTGCGTCTGGAACCCTTACATTATTGGCCACAAGCCGGAAACAAGCTCTTATGTTGTTTGAGGGCTACCAGGGAAGCTCCGGTTACTGAGGCTCGTGCGGACTTGTTTGAAAACTGCAGTCGCGCGCGCGGGAATGACTCGTCACTGCATTCTCCCTGTTGCTAGGCGATCCCAGGGCAGAATTGTGAGGGGATGTCATCCAGAACTGGGCTGTGAGAGGGGCCTTTTATTCTCTTAGTAGTTGGCCTGATTCGCAGTCTGAAGTCGTTTTAGCATTGTTGACGCTTGTACAACCAAAAACAAGTTAAAGCGAGACTGCCCTAAAATGTTATCCCCGGGCTGTGCTTTCACACTAAAGCAACGTATCCCCCACCCTGGCCCCGACACCCACACCCACACACTTCCTTCCCCGCGTGCAATGCCTTTCCAGGAACAGTTTAGTCCACCCAGTGCTTACTTGATATTTCTCTTGTGCTAGGTTTTGAGCTTGGGATATGTTGTGAGGATGAAAAGGGGTCAAAAGTTCGTTAAGTGCATTAAACTGTAGAAGCAAGTTGCAATTACAGAAATTGTTTGCGTGCTGTTTTCCACCTGTGCAGCTTGTTAATTGCGGTGTTAGCCAGTTCTTTTGCTTTCTACTATTCTTTGCCCCAAATAGATGCACGCTGGTTCAGACCAAGGGCACCGGCGTCTCGGGTCTACCACACATCACTCAGCGCTGCCAGGAAAGGCAATGGCATCGATGAAAACTTGTCCCAAACCTGCAGACCAGGCCTACATCCCCTCGCTTTCTGCTGTCCCTCCCCAGTCACTCAAGACACAACGTTTTGCATTTATTGCAGATTAGAAACAAATGTCCTTTTGACATTGCTTCCTAGAGGCGAGGTTTCACGTGAAACTCCTTGGATTCTTACGTGATTGCCTTCTTTACAGCTCTTTCCCACCCCACCTCCCCCAGGATAAAACCCTGCTTTTTTAAAGAGAAGTAGCACCCTCTGATGGTAATGGGCGGCAGAGCCGTACCCTTTCCTGCCTAGTATTTCTGTCTCCATTAGGCGACCAGCGGGGGGGATGGGGGAGGAGGGGGGCAGGGTGCTGTCTGGGTGCCTCAGTGCAAGCGGCAGGGAAGAAGGCCTATAGGCCCCAGCGGCCGGTATTGGCCTTCGGAGACCCGGAGGGGCGCGCAGGGGACGCTAGGGTGCCGGGGGCGGGCGCCAGCGCGCACCAATCACAGCGCAGCCTCGCCCTATAAATACCGCGCGCTCGAGCCGCTCGAGTTTTACTGCCTCGTCAGGTTCTAGTAGTTTTCTTAGTTCTTGTTTGCTTCCGTCATGTCCGAGACCGCACCGCCCGTCCCAGCTGCTTCCACTCCCCCCGAGAAGCCCTCAGCTGGCAGGAAGGCGAAGAAGCCTGCGAAAGCTGTAGCAACTGCCAAGAAGAAGCCCGCGGGTCCGTCAGTCTCGGAGCTGATTGTGCAGGCCGTTTCTTCTTCTAAGGAGCGCAGCGGCGTGTCCTTGGCTGCGCTCAAGAAGGCGCTGGCGGCCGCCGGCTACGACGTGGAGAAGAACAACAGCCGTATCAAGCTAGGCCTTAGGAGCCTGGTGAGCAAAGGCACTCTGGTGCAGACCAAGGGCACCGGCGCCTCGGGCTCTTTCAAGTTCAACAAGAAAGTAGCCTCGGTGGATAGCAAGCCCAGCGCCACAAAGGTAGCAGCGAAAGCGAAGGTAACAAGTTCTTCTAAGAAGCCCAAGAAGGCCACCGGGGCGGCTGCTGGTAAAAAAGGTGTCAAGACTCCGAAGAAGGCTAAAAAGCCTGCGGCGACAAAGAAGTCCTCCAAGAGTCCCAAGAAGTCCAGGGTTGTGAAGCCTAAGAAAATAGGTAAGAGTCCCGCTAAAGCCAAGGCTGTGAAACCCAAAGCGGCCAAAGCAAAGGTGACCAAGCCAAAGACTGCTGCCAAGCCCAAGAAGGCAGCACCGAAGAAAAAGTAAAGGTTCTGGTTGGAAGCTGCTTCCAATAACCCAACGGCTCTTTTAAGAGCCACCTACTTATTTCAGGGAAAGGGCTTTAAGTACACAAGCTCTCCTGTCTTACAAGTTTCATAAATTTCAGCCCCATGCAAATGCAGTGTGTTTAAGCCAATCCTTGCTCCACGTCAGAATTCTTTTGAGATTAAATTCTCGCTGTGGGATTTGTAAATTGATTCCTGAGGAAGCTGGTGTTTTTTGTTTTGTTTTGTTTTGATTTTGGTCTCCCAAGTGATTTAAACTTCAACGCTCAGAATCTATTTCCCTAGTCCCATTTTAACCAGAAGCTTGCATCTCTACCTGTACGTTAGAAATACCTGGGGGAGCTTTTTGAACCGATCCTGAAGTCCCACACCCCAAACATTTCGTCCTCAGTGGTAACTGCCTGTAGCTGCGATTGAACCTGTGGCTGAGGCTGGGTCCGTGTACTATGTGCTCGTTTGTCAACTCAACATTTCCTTGGCGTTCTCTGCGAGACCAAAGTGGGGACATTATGTTCTTGGGCAATATTGATAAATCGGCTTTTCCAAAATTGGGTGGCCCTGAAAAATGCTTTTGAGGAGATGTGGCTCAAGAGTTGTCTGACGTTGGGAATGACGGTGATCCTCTGGCTTCCATGGCACTCAGACTGGTGTCCTTGAGTTTACCAGGTAGGCCTCACACGCCTCCTGCAGCGACATCACAGTCGAGCTCTGACTTGCAGATCGTTCATGCTCGGCGACTTACCCCGGGTCCATTTGCAAGTTGTCAGCTAGTCCCGGTTTCTCTTTATAGAAACAGAACTGCCCTGATTGGATAATATTTGAAACTCCCACTCTGTGCCTAACTAGATCGCATTTCTCTGCCTGCAGGGTTTTCAACCCTGGTGCGCTGCACCACGTTAAATACTCGGGGACACTTTCATAGAATTGCCCCTTTAAGCTTTTGAAACTTTAATTCTGGGATTCATTTTAATAACGTCTTTTTTCACATCCGAGAAAAAAAAAGTACCATATGTTGAACCAGGTTTACTCACTTTTACTTAGCGAAGCTCAACTAGTTGTAACACTTTTACATATGTGCATACAAATTCTTTAATAGTCAGTTGTTTTATGTTTTGTCTTTTTCCCTCCATTGTTTTGCATGGCTCCTTGCATCCCCTTAATGTCTGCCTTACTGTCACTTCACATCCCTACTCCCCTTCCCCAAACAGGTATGTAGCTATTCATGTTTTCCTTCGAATTCAGTCTTTTACATACACTTATCCATAAACATGCATGACTGTTTTCTTTTTCTGGTAGTGTTTTATTATTTACAAAATGGCGATATATACGCTTCTCTGGTTTTCTCTTAACCGTAAAAGAAATCCTTTCAAGTCAAATCTTTTTTTTTTAATGTCCTGCATGTGGAGTAGAATAACTTATTCGTCCATTTCATATTGATAAGTATTGACATCTCTATTTACAAATAGTGCAATAAACAATAGAATTCCAAAGCTGAAATTGCTAGGTTAGTTAGAGTGTATTTTAAATTTCAGTTGGCCCTGACGTAGCCTGAAAATGGCTCCCCCTCCTGCATTCCAACCATCAGGGCGTGATCTCATTAATTTCTGCCAGTCTAAAGGGGGTAAAATTATTTCACATTGTCACTTTGATTTGCATTACCATGACCACCAGTGCATCCTTTCTTTAGGTTTATTGGCCATTTGAATAAGCTGTTCAGAGAATTTCCATTTATATCTCTGCTAATTTTTCATTAGGCAGTTTGTCTTTTTCCTGCCCAATTGTGTTTTTTATATGATAGAAAAATGAACCTTATAATTATCACCTGTGTTGCAGATAGTTTTCTACTCTTGGCTTTTATCTCTATATTTCCTTTGTTTATGGTATATTTTCCATTTATATGTATTATATAAAATTTATTAGATATATATAAAATTTGAATATTAGACATTTTAATCACAAATGTATCTTTTATAGCTTCTAGATTTCCACTCTTGGTTTAGAAACTGAATCCCACCCCTCCATTATTTATTCACCTCCTAGCTTTTCTTCTAAAAATTTTTGCTTCTTAAAAAATGTTTAGTTTCTAATCCTTCTAGAATGTGTTTTACGTAGTTTAAGATAGAATCCAAGTTTACATCCTTCCAGATGGATGGCCAGTTGTTTTAACACCATTTGTTAAATAATCCATTCACTTCTCACACTGAACTGAAATATATCATTTTTGTTATTTATTAAATTCTTATATAATGAGATCTATTTCTGTATTCTCACTCTTTTCTACTGTTCTCTCTGTATGAGTCATGTGTCCTTCTCAATTCTATTCCTAATTAATTTATTTCCTTGTTTCTATTGTGAATGGAATACTCATTTCCTATTTTTAGGTCTTACTGCTAGGAAGGAAGAAATGTATTGATATGTTGTATCCAGCAAACTTACTGATTTCTATAATTCTACTTCCTTTACTCCTTAAACTAAGGAGTTTTTCCTAGTCATTAGCAAAATAATTTTAACTTTTTTTGTTTTCCTTAAATGTGAATACCAAGCGTTTAATTTTCTTTTTGTATAGCATTTGCTAAGAATTTCCAAAATAAAGTTGAATAATATTTTTAGGAGACATCCCTTTTTAGTTCTTCGTTTTAATTAGCATGGTATTAAGTGTTGTCCTTTATCATAATATCTGTTATTAACTTTTTGTATCTCCATTATATTTAAATGGTTACCTTCAATTCCTATTTTACTTTAAAAAAAAATTTAAATGGCTGCCGTACTTCATGTGTTGATATCATCGTATGGTTTTTCTCTTTTAATTTGTTCAGTGCTTTCCTAGATGTTAAGCCCTCAAACTCAATGTGGCTGAAAGAATGAGATGAGTTTTCCTAAGACGGTCATCTATAAGAGAGAAGCAAGTGTGTGGTGGAGTTGGGGGAGGGTGAATCAGAAATTCTGTTGTGAAATTTGCAGAGTCCAAGAGATTACCAAGTGGATAAGGGAGTAATCAACTGGGTTCAAATGTTGATGATAGACTGAAGTGATTAGAAGCCTGAGTAGTTCCTTGGTTTAGCAGTATGGAGGTCAGTAGTTTTGACAAGAGTAGTTTTGGGGAGGATGAAGTTGAATTAAGATGGAGTTATTGGTCTATGGATGGCTTTTAAAGTCATGAGACTTGGTGAGGTCACCAAGGGGGCGACTGAGGTAGAGAAGAATATAAAGAAAGGGGAAAGGACAGAGGAGACCTGGCCCTGATCATTTATCATACATAAATCTGAATCATTATTCTACCTCTTTGTGCTTCCATTTGCTTATTTAAAAGCAAAATGGTTAGATTAGAATAGTGTTTTTCATGGCCTGTTAGGAATAGAATAGACTAGAACATATTAGAGTGTGCACATTGTAAGGATAAATACGGCTTCCTGGAATTTAGGCTTCAGACACTTATGTCGTTAGGCATATGCGTGTACGTTCTGGGTCATAAAGAAGAAAGCATATCTTATTGGGGTTACAGTCAAAGAAGTCTGAAACCCAGTGGTTAACATGCTCCTTATGGTCTTTTACAATTCCAGGAGTCTATCGTTTTGATGTTCTGACCACAGAATTATATCAGCTCTAACATCCACGTAAGAGGAGACAGACTTGAAATCAATCTCATTGATTGTCTGAGAGATCTTCTGAGACCAGTAGGTAAGAATGGTGACACAGAAATTATATTCTTTACTAATAATTGGTTTGATTATCCCTGCCTATGGGGTTTTTTGAAAGAAAAGAAAAAAGAGAGGGACAGAGAAAAGAACAGAAGGGTATATGACTGCCAGAACAATTGAAGACCAGTGGGGCCTCCTTAAGAAGATATAAGCCATAAATAAGGGGTTTTGCTGTGTAGGATGTACAATAATAACACGTAAAAGAAAAAAGAAAAAAAAGAAGATGAGGGGAGAACTCTCTCATCTTGATGCTACAAGTTTTATTGTATCCTATGTGGCCAAAGTAAAAACGGGGAATATTGGGGGAGGAGAAGGGAATTTCTTCTTTTCTTTATACCATAACATATTTTTCAGCTCTTCAACAATGTGCCCATGTAGAAAAATATAATTATTCTGCATATAAAAACAGAACCGGATTAAAAAAGAAGTACTAACTCCTAAATAGTAAAATGGCGGCCTTGCAAATACCCACGGTATTCCATTGTGCGATGCTACATAGTGTATTTCACCAGTCACCTATTGCTGGATTCTTAAAAATTTAGTTAACAACAATTACATGATCATTTTCAAGTGTGTCTCAAAAGTAGGTCGCCGGAAGTGGGATTTCTATTTCAAAGGGTGAAAAGTAACATTGCAAATAACAGGGCATGGTAAAAGTATAACAATGGAAGCTTAAAAACAAATACAAATACCTAAAGACAAAAATATTACTAGATTTCAACTATCATGGGTCACATCTTTTTTAATTTTATTTTTTAATAAATAATTTGATTCAAAAATCAAAACCGTATGAAAAAATATGTACCCCGAAGTCAAGTTCCACACCACTGTCCCTGACGACACAGTTCCCCTTCCACTGTTTCTTTATGCAAATAGAAATGAAAAATATATATACTCTTCTTTCTCACCCTTTCATAGGATAATATATACATGTTCTCTACCATTGTTCGCTTAGCAATATGTCCTGGAGCTGTGTCTACAACAGGAAACAGAGGTCTTCCTTATTCTTTCCATGGGTACATGATATTGTGTAAAGGAACAACGGTTTATTCTGCTTTCAGAATCTCTATATATTAGCGAGATTAGCCCTTCATAATAAGAGTTGCAAAATATTTTTTCAGATAGTCATTTGTCATTTAACTTTGATTATGATAAAATTTGTTATGCAGCCTTTTTATTTTTATGTAATTGAATTTACCAATATTTTCTTTCATGGCTTTTGGATTTTGAGTAATATTTAGAAAGGTCTTTCCCATTTCAAGAATCAAAGGAATTCGCCTATATTTTCTTTGAGTACTTCTGGCTTTTTGTTTTGTTTCGCTTTTATGTTTCAGTCTTTGATCTACTTGAAGTTCCTTCTGGTGTTTTACAAATGGCTATCTAGTTGTCTCAGCACTATTAAAAAAGTCCATCTTTACTACTAGTGATTAGAAATGCTTTCTTTATTGGATACAAAATTCCTGTATTACTTGTCTATTTCTAGACTTTCTATTCTGTTGTGTCAGTCTTTCTGTTAAGCACTAATACCACATTGTTTTAATTGAGGATTGATGATCCTTTATAAAATATGAATAAGATCATCCACTCTTCCTGTTCTTATTTTTCAATTATAGGGCAATTGTAGGACAATTCCAGCTTTTCAAAGAACTGTGGAATTCTTAGAGCTAGAAAAGGCTTGGAAGTCATTTAGTTTTTGTTTCTGCCAGGGAAAATTCTGTAGGAACTAACGTGCTCTCTGAACTCCACCCCACAGCAGCTCTTTACCAGCTATTAAAGGCCAATAATATCTTAAGGGTAGTACACTTTTACGTCGAATCTATACTGAGCCAGGGTCAATGCAAAAATGTGAGAAGAAAGGGGAGTACGTTTTATAATTTGTGGGTGCTCTCTTTGAACTAATTTATCACTTCTTCCTCTAAACTCTCTGGAGGGTCACGATGCTTCCCTTTCCACATGGGAACTCCTAACTACAAAGGGAGATGTAAGGAAGTAGGTGAAATATTCTCATTCCAGTGCCTAGGAAGATGATATAGGTTTGGTAAACAGCCACTCTCTGCCACACTTCTGCATGTTTCTGTTTTTTAAAGGCTCATTCACTTATTTGTTGACTCTTCAGAGAGAGGGCAAGGTCCAAGTGTGCAAGCCTAGACAATGTGTAGGTTGAATTATGTCCCACCCACCCCCCCTTCCCCCAAAAGTTATGTTTAAATCATAACCCCCATTGCTTCAGAATGTAACCTTATTTGGAAATAGGGTGGTTGCAAATGCAATTCAGTTAAAATCAGGCCACGGTTGAATAGAAAGGGCCCCTCTGATTGGCAATTCCTCGTAGACCAGCTTCCCCCAGTTCGCGGAATGGGCGGAGGCCTCGACTCCAACCTGCGGCTGCCCGTCCCACCTGCCACCCGCCTGCCAATGTGGAAGGGAGGCCGCAGCCCAAGGGCAGCCCCTAGGGATACTGCCGCCTGCCCTGGTGGGGGTGGGACCTTGAACGCCCCCAGGACCCGCATCTGGAGAGAAGTGAGAGTGCCCCATGGAGGCGGGGGGGGGGGGGGGGGGGGGGGTGTTGCTGGAGTTATCTTGTGGTTCGTCTGGGGTGTGGTGGGCCTGGGTAAGGCCAAAGAAGTGACACCCGGCGACACCCCTGGGGGAGAAGACCCTTCAGTGCCACCTGCAGAACCACAGGATGTCAGTCCTCTGCCTGAGCTCCCCTCCCTCACATCCACATCCCTTTTTAATTTGTCTGGAGCAGGCCAGTCTTCAGTAAGTTATTTAAAAGCTCTCTAGGTACCGGAATTTGCTTCAAGGGTTGAGAACTACTGATCTGGGCGGAGCCCCTCACAGTAGTGAATGTTATTTCTTCCTCGATCTCTAAAACTGAGTTAATATTTTTCTGGAGTAATGGTAGGCCCAGAGAAAGAATTGAATTACCCAGGATTCCACAAAGATTAAGTGATGGTGGCCCAAGAATTCCTCTTCAGCAGGTCAGAAGTATAAAAGTGTTTTGCAATCATTATATACATTAACAAAAATCTTGTTTATTGTGTTGTATACCTAGTGCTTTGTGCCTGAGCACTTCTCACTACAAACTGGGGTTATTGCCCCACTATTACACTTGAGGAAGCGGATGGAGGTACAGAGGGGTGGTGTCACTTGTCTACTTGTAAATAAAATCAGAAATTGGACATAGATCTGGCTGGACCATAGAAAGGTGGAAATTTTTATTTTTAAACTTTACCTAATATCTTTAATGGATCACAGGATGTCCAGAGAACTAAAACAGGAACTGAGGAGTGGCATCAAGATTGAAAAAAGGAAAACAACCAGTCCCATCCTCAGAGAACCTAGAGAAAAGAGACACAGGGAGACTGATGGCTGAGATACAAGATGTGGGAAGGAGAAGGAGATCTGAAGACTAGAGGTCCTGCCATGAATTGGAGTGATGAGCGGACACCCAGTTCCTGGAATATGACAGATTGGATCATTTTTACTTGTCCAGGGGCATCAGGATAAACTCAAGGAGATTAGCATAGTCTCTTGGCCACAAGCTAATTAATATGCTAATCAAGCACCTTCTTGAACAACGATCGCTGTCTTCCTTATTCCTGATGAAGAAGGGACTTTTTAGGGGTGAAGAGCTATGTGCAGAGCTTCCTGCATTTCCAATCCCAGCTGCCTGATAACGCCGTTCCCTCACTGCGAGTCCCAGAGAACCGGTGCACAGACTCCACTTCAGGCTGTTGGTGTGAGTGGGTGTGAGAGGCAAGGCTGAGAGAAGAGGATGTGAGGAGCCATTCGCACAGAATCCCAGGCACTGAGGCTGTTTGTGTGGATGAAGAAAGTGGAATTATTGATGGTGCTGAGAGCTCTAATAGACCTTGTCTTTGGGGAGAAACTCGTGCCGAATCTACTGAGGACTAGGCACTCAGAATGCCTCTGCATCTCTGTCCCTCCTTAATTTAGATTTTGAGACTGTATGCAGCAAATGTCTTATGATAGATTGCAAAAATTGCCCTAAATTTATCTCATCTTATTGCTCATTACAATGTGACATTGTCGCTCCTCTCATCAAGAGGTGGAGTTTAGGGCTTCCCTGGTGGCGCGGTGGTTGAGAGTCCGCCTGCCGATGCAGGGGACACAGGTTCATGCCCCGGTCCAGGAAGATCCCACGTGCCGCGGAGCGGCTGGGCCCGTGAGCCATGGCCGCTGAGCCTGCGCGTCCGGAGCCTGTGCTCCGCAACGGGAGAGGCCACAACAGGGAGAGGCCCGTGTACCGCAAAAAAAAAAGAGGTGGAGTTTATATCTCTGTCCCTTGAATCTGGGCTTGGCCGAGTGATCTAACAAATGTGACCTGAGAAGATGCTTGAAAAGAGCCTAGCACGTTGCAGCTTGTCCCCATCTTGGTTCTCCCACAGCCCTGAAACACCCATGTTACGAAAGAGACTGAGCTCGTCTGCTGGAGAATGAAGCACCCAGTCAACAGCCTACCAACTGCCAGACTTGCAGGTGAGGCCATCCTATATTACCCAACGCCAGCTGACTCTCCAGCTGATAGAGACACAGGAGAAGAACCAGCAGGATTCAACCCTGACTACAAGAACCACCAGCTGACCTACAGAATTGTAAGTGAATAAATGGTAGTAGTTTTAAGCAAATAAGTTTGGGGGTGGTTTGTCACGTGCTTAGTGAATGGCCATGAATTAGTCTTCTAGGACAGTGACAGCTTTGCCTGTCCTTCAGGAGAAGGAACCACGCTTCTGCAGCAAATCCCAGATGCATCCAGCTCCTTGTTCTCTCCCCTCCCCCCTCCTTTTTTTTTTTTTTTCATTTTTATATCCCTCCCTTTCCTACGTTAGGAAACAGAAGTGGGGATTAATGAAGTGGTCTAGGCTCCAGTGATGTTTTCACCTGCAAACTTTAGCATTCTCCATTCCCATCTCCTCGGAAAGGTTCTCCCATCTGACTCACCAGCCCATAGTTTTCCACATTATCAAAGCCCCTCCAGGTTCCCAGCTCCTGGAGGGGTTGGCTGATGACAGTGAGAGTTATGGAAACAGAAGAGGTGGGTAGGGGAAGTGGGGGAAAGGGAAAGAGGGAGATAAGAATATATCAATAGTATTTAAAATAAATGTCCATATACTGTAACTTGGAAACCCTGAGGTAAACAAGAGAAGTGAAAACCTACTTACATACAATGATGTTCATTTGAACATAAGTTATAATTGCAAGAAACAACCTGAGCGTATGAGATCGCTACAGTCATTTAAAACCACATATTAGCATGTGTAATGCCATGGGGGAATGCTCACACTGAGAAAAACATGCAAGATCAAATATATGTATGGGGAAGGTGATTACCACCACAGTAGGAGTGTTCATTCCTTAGAATTGAGAGTATAATTTATTGTATTTTACAGTATTCCATAATAAATGTCTGTTAATTTAATCATTTAATATCTATATCTTTCTATACATATATTTATATATAGAAAGAGGACAAGAGTGGGGGAGGTAGCAGTGGTTGCTGTCTCTGCAAAGTTGAGCTCAGATCTGGTTGTGGGTGAAGGTGGTAACTAAGGTGTGACCCCAGAATGCAGGGTGGTAGCACAGGGAAGGTGGAAAGGCAGTCACAGGTGCATTCCTGACCTGGTTCCCACTTTGAGCACTTGCTTTCATTTCCCTGGATGTCCTCGGAGGCACTGTGTAGATGGCGTCTCAGAATTGTTCGTCTGAAGCTCATTTGGTTGAAGCTTTATCCATCCACACCATTCCATCTTCAGTTGACGTTTTACTCCTGGGATGTTAATTCCCTAACACTTCGTGTCTGCCAAGCTGGTGATCAAAATGAGCTCACCCGGCTTCAGAAGAAGCTGGGGAAGACTACTCTCAACCTAGAACACATTATGCTCAAAGGCTCTTGGACCAGAATGACCTTGGCATTGTCTAGGACCGAAGAGAAGGCCACTGTATATGGAAAATGAGAAATGGGAAGAACAGGTTATTAATCCAGGAAGGCAAGGTCTGCGGGGCCAGAATTTACCTTCTAGGTCGTTATGAGGAGTTTGGACTTTACCTGAGAAGAGTCTCTTTCTGTGTCAGTTGGACTGTTTATGTTCCTCTGCCTCCTTCAGTTGCTATCCTGTCATTCCTGCTGTTCCCTGCCTGTGTCTCTGGTCCTCTGCCGTAGCACCACGTACCCCACACATACCTGACCCTTCATGCAATTACAGGGGGAGGGGGTGTCAAAAAGGTATGAGGAGGGGGCACCAGAGGGCCCCTCTTCTTTTGTTTCCTGGCTAAATAGGTACCAGATGCTGAGGGTTTTCC
The DNA here is from genome assembly GCF_949987515.2 of Delphinus delphis. NCBI lineage: Eukaryota > Metazoa > Chordata > Mammalia > Artiodactyla > Delphinidae > Delphinus > Delphinus delphis. The sequence continues at coordinate 20,804,001 of NC_082692.2, read as the reverse complement.
AGACTGGACACGTGAGACATTGGTCTGGGTGGGTGTGGGAGCCACACTCCCTGTAGCTCTCTGATGAATCTTGCTCAGGATTCTAACAATGTAGAGCTAAGCTGCCCGAGTTCATGTACTGCCTCACCAAGGTGGCAGGTGGCTTTGGACTAAGTTCTGGCTAATGGGAGGCAAGCAGAAGGTTGCAGGGTAGGTAGTAAAAGATAACTCTTGGATACGTGCCCTTTGCTCAACTTCTGAATCTCTTTCTCCATCTTACCTCTTGGAATGAAGGTGCGATGCCTGGAGCTTTAGAAGCTGTCTTGGAACCTAGGGATGGTGGGAGGGCTGCTGGAAGGCTCGGCGATTTTGTGGAGTTGCCATACCAGCCCTGGACTTTCTGGATTTCCTACACTTCCCCATCTGGACGGCCTTTACATGAGAGAGACATGAACTTGTTTCAGCCACTATCCTTTTGGGTTTTCTATTCTATAGAACTTAATTGAGTCTTCAGCAGTACAATGAGTTGCTATCCTTAAAAAAAAAAATGCAGCCATAAAGCCATGTGCTCTTTATTTGTTTTGCTTTTTTCCCCTTATTTAATTGGAATTCTGTAACTTTCTGAATTTCATTTGTATATATTAGTCTGTTTCGATTTTCTTTCCCCTTCTTCAGTCAGTTAGGTCTTTTAGTTTCTTTTTTAAAAAGTCACTTAGTCAAGATTTTCAGTTTTATATGCACATAATTCTTCAAATTGTTCTCAAAATTATCTCCAGTATATGCTTTTTCATGTTTCCATTTTTTCTGTATTCTCCTTTTTAAAAAATCTTTATTAGAGCAGCCAATGGTTTATCTAATATAGTAGAATTTTTAACCCATAAGGACAAATAGGGCTTATTTTTCTTTCTATAACTTGCCTGCACCACAATCAACTTGTAATTTCATCTTTATTATCCTATGGTTTCCAAAGATTTATTTTGTTAATTAAAATTATTTTTCTTTAGTTGAATGTTTATCATCATTTTTTCTTGGTCAGCAATTTAAGTGTTTAAGGACATAGAATTTTCTCTGAGCAAAGCACTCTAGGCCCTGCCACCGTTTTAAGGAGGCCACCCCTCACTGGGCAGGACTATACTTGGATAAGACAGGACTGCAGGGCACCTGGAGGTAGAGATGAACTTAGCAATATCCAGATGGTGCCTTCACTTATCCTGCACGAAGGTGGGGTCTCTCAGTTATCCAGTGGGTCTGAGGCTCCAGAGTGGGTACGTGTGCTTGGACTATGGGGACAGAGAACAATAACATTGGGGTTGCTTGTATAGGGGAGGAAACAATCATTTTCCTCTACCCATCTTAGGTTCTCCAACCAGGGACCTGTAAATAAGACTAACAAGAGAAAAACAAAAGTTTATTAACATGTTGTGAAATAATAATAAAACATATGTATGTATATATATATATATACACACACACACACACATTGGCCTCTTCCCTTGGTTCCTAGTACAGAGCTCCTAAATCCCTTGGAACTTCCTAGGTGATAGGAATGTCTCTTGTTCTAATGAGGCAACTCTTGGTGAGCTCCTGGATAGATCAGGATGGGGACTAATCACCAGAAGGACCAGGCCATGAATAGTTGCTTGGAACTTTCAGCCTCACTCCCTAGCCTTTGGGAACGGAGGAGGGGCTGGAAATTAAATTGATGGTTGATCATGCCCACATGATGAAGCCGCCATAAAAATCCTCAAAGCACAGGGTTTGGAGATCTTCAGAATTGGTGAACACATCCACAGGCTGGGAGGGTGATGTACTCGAACTCCATGGGGACAGACGCTCCTGTGCTAGGGACCTTTCTGGACCTCATCCTATGCATCTTTTCATTTGGTTGTTTATTTGTATCCTTTATCATATCTTTTATTACATAATAGACCAGTAAACAAAGTGTTTCTCAGAGTTCTGTGAGGTATTCTAACAAATGATCAAACCCAAAGAGGGGATCATGGGAACCTCCAATTTATAGCCAGTCAGTCAGAAGCACAGGTGACAACCTGGACTTGCAACTGGCTTCTGAGATGGGGGTGGGAGGGTGGTTATTGCTCAAGCAGATCTCACCAGGTCTGGTAGCCGTCCACACTTACTGCATCAGATTATTGATGGCTCAGATTATTAATCATGTCAGTGGTTAGATAAGTCATTGCATTTTTGATTTTCATGCTCTTGTCTGCAGTTGACAGAGACAATTGCAGCTTTTCCTCATCCCCCATCTATGAGTTTAAATGGCACCAAACAAACTGGGAGAAGTCAGACCTCCTGGTCTCTGAGTCACCCTCCTGGGTCACTCAAGAACTCTTAGAAATCGAAACTCTGAACCCATTGAAGAGGGATGGAGAGGACAAAGCATAATCATCGCTATTATCTTGCTTTTCCCCAGCTCAGCCTGACCACTTGGGGTATTTTTACAGTCATTATAGTCATTTATTCAATGCAGATTTATTAAGTATGCAGTAAAAACCCAGCACTGTTTTAGGTACAAGGAAATAGCTTCGAAGAAAAGAGACCACATTTCTGTCCTCGTGGGATTCAGATTATACTCTCTATGCTAGTTAAATCAAGGAGGAGACTTTGCTCCTTCCCTTACTCATCTGGGGGAGGCAGGAACAAAGGAGAATATTGATAGACCTGGAAATAGGGCCGGAGAGTGTCAGAGAAGGAGGCCTTTGGGAAGGTGAAGATGTGGGAACCAGTGGTCATGTTGTAAAAGGATACAACTCCAGCCTCGAAGTCCAGAAATATCCCCACAACCAGGGGCTGCTCCCTTAGCTGAAGGGAAGTTAGGGGAGAGGTAAGCGCTACATAGCCATTCTTTTTGCACAGTCTGATGGCCCAGAATCCAGACTGAGGCGTCTGCACCATGACAGTGTCCCTCTGCACAGTTTCCATACAGACTCCTAAATCCCACCCAGTTCCCTCTCCCACATCCACTTCAAAGTAATGTTTTCCTGAGGTGAAGCCTTCACAGCCCAGGATACAGGGTAAGGCACTAAATCTCCTAGAAGAAGTATCAAGATTCTCCTGGGGGCATCCACGAGTCACTTGTCTCCGATCCTCAGACAGAATTAGTTCGTAATAAGCTGTATCTGGATCCAGAGTCACGCTGACTGGGGGGGAAAAAAAAGACATGATTGTTGTAGCTGAGAGCACAGTTTATTTTTAAAAAAACCAGCCTGCATTCAAATCCAAGCATTGTTTCTTTTTTTATTTTTATTTTTATTGTAGTATAGTTGATTTACAATGTTGTGTTAGTTTCAGGTGTACAGCAAAGTGAATCTGTTGTACATATACACATAACCACTCTTTTTAAGATTCTTTTCCCATATAGGTCATTACAGAGTATTGAGTAGAGTTCCCTGTGCTATACAGTAGGTCCTTATTAGATATCTATTTTTTATATAGTAGTGAAAATATGTCAATTCCAATCTCCCAATTTATCCCTCCCCCCACTTGCCCCACTGGTAACCATAAGTTTGTTTTCTATGCCTGTGACTCTATTTCTATTTTGTAAATAGGTTCATTTGTACCATTTTTTTAGATTCCACATATAAGCGATATCATATGATATTTGTCTTTCTCTGTCTGACCATCTCTAGGTCTATCCATGTTGCCACAAATGGCATCATGACGTTCTTTTTTCTGGCTGAGTAATATTCCACCGTATATATGTACCACATTGTCTCTTACTAGCTGTTGTGAGCTTAGGCAAATCATTCTCCAAGCCTCAGTTCTGTTAAATATAAAGTGGAAATCATCGTATCTGTCACCAAGCATGGTGGGGAGGATTGAAGGAGCTAATGCATGCTTAGTGCTTAGTAAAATTCCTGGTGTATAGTAAGTGCCCTGTAAACGGCAGTAATAATAATGATCTCATCATCATCATCTTCAACATCATCACCATCTTAGTCACTCAGAGAAGCCAAGGAGCAGAACTAACCAGAGTTAACATGGTTACTGTCCTCTCCAAAGCCCTTCCTCTCCCTTGTAGGACTTCTAGGAATCATGGAATGTTGGAGCAGAAATGAGACCTTCATCATCTCTACTTAATTACCATTAACACTGAGGATCGGAGAAGGAAAATGACACAACTAATGTCACAGCTTGTCATTGGAAAACCCAAAATTTTACCCAGGCTTCAGGACATACACCTAGTCCCCCGACTTTTAAGTGTAAGCTCTTCTTTCTTGCTTCAGGTAATGCTCTATAGGGATTAGTATAAAGTAACACACAAGAGACCAATACACATGAAAAATATCTGACTAGAGTCAAGTAAGACATAAAAAAGTAGATAAAGTGTGATACTGGCCAGCAATGCAATTTTAAAAATGAAAGGTGGTAATGGGGTGGTCCAGCAAGAGAGTTAGCAAACCACTGTGTTACTGGGTTAAACTCTGATCATTTGGGCTGTGGCAATACGGGAAATCAAGCATTAGGAAACACTTCCACTGCTGGATGTTCTCCACTTGCCCCTCCAGATCACTCCCCACCCTTCTCCAGCCTGCTCTGTGTCCAGGAAGGCTAACCCCTATGGACACATCAACCAGGCTCCCTTCCCTCTGACTGCTATTTGGTTAAGCCAATGAGAAGCACTAGAGGAGACCACAGGGCAAAAAGAAATAGAGTTAGAAGTATTTAGTGCCCCAAGTCCCTCCCCACTAGCTATGATTTGGAGGGTCTGCATTCCTCTGCCTCTGGTTACAGCTCCCTCCATCTGCTACCGAAGCCTTGGGGAGGTAATGCCTCCCTACCTATTCCTAGCCCTGGTTTGCTTCACTGTTCCTTGATGATCACCCAAATCCTCCTCTTTGTAAATAATCCCTTTATTAAACTCTCTTCAGTCAGTCCTTATCATGAGCCTGACTCACAAAAGTTTCGGGCTTCATTAGTCTTCCCTGAATGATCCAGGAAAACCAAGCTGAGAAATTAAAATGTTTACAGGTTGGTAATACCACTAGAAAGATGGTTGATGCCCGAGCTCTTTGGAAACAAAAGTCATAGACCTTGAAGACAAATGTGTCTACTCTAAGTTTGAATCTCTATACATCAAAAGATAGGATGAAAATGTAAAATGCCATACGCATAACAGAAGATATTGGCTATAATAAGCTCCCATAAATCAATAAGGAAAAGAACCCAAAAGAAAAACTCTTAAAACACAGAAGAAGCCTGAAGGGCTAATGGACTTACTAAAAGAAGCTCAACCTCACTAGTGACATTGGAGAAACTCAAATTAAGTCCACAATTAGGTACCATTTCAAATCCATCAGATGGCCAAAAATTATAAGCAGAGAGTGAGGGAGATGTGAAACAGTGGGATCTCTTATGATGATGGTAGGGTATAAAGTGATACAATTTCAAGATCTGTAGTATCTAGTAAAATTAGATGTGCATCCCTACACAGCAGCATTTTTAATTCAAGGTATATCCCCAGAGGAAACCATTCACAGGACACAAGAAAGCATGGACAAGAAAGTTCACAGTAGTATTGTGTGTAATAGTAACAAACAAACAAAAACCAACTACACATACCTTCAGCGTCCACTCCACAAGACAATGATTTAAAAAATACATCATTTTCATTTTTTGCCACATTGCAGAGTGATTAAGAGAGTGAGTTCTAGAGAGATACTACCTGAGTTACCACCTGCTGGTTGTGGGAATTTACAACAGTCACGTAACCTCTCTGTGTTTGGGTTTCCTTATCTATAAAGGAAAAAATGCTACCTACAGAGAGGCTTGTGGTGTAAAACAAGATAACACACGTGAAGCTCTTCTCATCTGTCACAGAAAGAGTGTTCAGTATGTGTGAATCGTTTTTATTGGTGCTGGTGAGAGAGCGCATGTTGCTACATTGGAACAAGTAATCTGGTAACATGCGTTAAGATTAACAACAATCCCAGCTTTAGGTATACACTCTACAGGAATGAAAGCACCAGGATATAAGGTTGCATGGACTAGAAAGTTATTGCTGCAAATGTTATAATACCCAAGTGCTGAAAGCAGCCTGAAGCTCCATCGGTAGGAATATGGTTACGTATAGTTATGATGTACTATGGAATATTAGACAGCTTTAAAAAGCAATGGGTGAATAGGAAGAGACGATCTATGTATTAAATGTTTGTAAAAACATAGAGAAAGACCTAGGTCTTGTTACCTGCAGAAGGGTAAGAGAAACCTTGAACTTTTTTTCGTATCTCTCTATACTGTTTGAGTGATTACAATTTATTTATATTACTTTTTTAATAAGAAAAGCTTTAATAATGAGGGTTTCAAAAAGAAGAATTATCTAGTTAAAAGATGAGCTCATTTTAGAAACAGATAGACTTGAACCATGTTGTAATGCCTTCTGTGAAAGATAAGAGTAGAAAAGTCAACTCAGTTAAATCTGGACATAATTTATATAAAGTCCTTCCTTGCATCTGTACAGGATCAAATACAGAGTTGCTATTTTTTGGTAGTTGTTATTGTTGTTTGTTCTTGTTAACTTGAGGGGAAACTGAATACAGGTTCATAATCTTATCTAAAACCCCTGGGGCCAAATGAGTTTTGAAATTCAGATTTTTTTTTTTTTTTTTTTTTTTTGCGATACGCGGGCCTCTCACTGTTGTGGCCTCTCCTGTTGTGGAGCACAGGCTCCGGACGCACAGGCTCAGTGGCCATGGCTCACGGGGCCTAGCCGCTCTGTGGCATGTGGGATCTTCCCGGACTGGGGCACGAACCTGTGTCCCCTGCATCGGCAGGCAGACTCTCAACCACTGCACCACCAGGGAAGCCCTCAGAATATTTTTGATGTTATAAAGGCAAACAATACAGACACTCTAAATTATGTGCCCACCCCTTGAAGGGTCTAAGGCATTGTCTTGTAATCTAATGCATCAATATTTCTGCAGTAAAACATAAATGCAAACTAGGCGGGATAAATAAAGACTTTAAATAATCTCATATCAGTGCAGTTCAGGTTCGGCCACCGTGTCACTCAGACACAAGGGTAGCCTTCCGTGATCCTGCCTCTTGGTGTTCATACCCTTATGCAGTTCCTTCCCTTTGAGTGTGGGCAGGACCTGTGAATTGCTTCTGACCAATAGAATATGGCAAAAATGATGGGATGTGACTCCTGTGACTATATTTCATTTTATAAGTCTCCATCTTTCTGGCAGACTTGCTCTAGGGACTCTCTCCTGAGCTTACTCTGAAGAAATAATTGGCCATGTTGGGAGGCCCATGTGCAAGCAGCTGATGGCTCGCTTCTAGAAGCTGAGGGCAGCCTCTGGCCAACAGCCAGCAAGAAGCCAGGGCCCTAAGTCCCATAACCATAAAGAAATAAATTCTGCCAACAACCTGAGTGAGCTTGGGAGAGGATTCTTCCCCAGTCTAGCTTCCAGGTAAGAACACAGCCAGGCTAACACCTTAATTGCAGCCTTGTAAGACCCTAAGCAAAGGACCCAACTAAGCTGTGCCCAGCTTTATCTCACAAAACCTGAGATAATATATGTGTATTGCTTTAAACCACTAAATTTGTCTGCAGCAATAGATAATTAATACAGCCACCAAATCATTTTAGGCTAGGTCCAATTTTGCAGCCAAACAAGTTATGAAAAAATTGTCAGTTATCAGAACTTTTGGAATCTTGTAATTGTGGATAAGGGATGGTGGAAATATAGCAAGCACTGATGAAGAGAATCAAAGAAGCAGGAAGCTCAGGCTTTGGAACTGGTAAACTTGGTTTCTGTCGTGGTTCTAACATTTACCATCTGTGTTATCTGGGCCAAGGCCCTAAAACATTTGGACCACCGTCATAATATTCACCTCCCTTTCTTGCATTGCTCTGAGAATTGACCAAAATATTAACAATAAACACTATGTCCCAGACACTGCTAAGCACTTTACACATGTTGACATATTTAATTTTACCGACAACCCAATGAAGTGAGAGTTGTTAATATTTTCATGTTTCAGATGGGGAAACTGAGGAGGTTATTTGCCTGGAATGACACAGCTGATAAGTGAGAGAGCAGGAATTTGAAGGGTCTGCACAGGTAACCAGCATGCCATGTCCCTGTCTAAGCACTGGAGCAAACTAACAAGGGAGAGGGTGACAGCTCAACTGAAAAGATCTGAATGACCCCTCTGGCTGTGAGCCTGCCCAGGGATAGGTGGTGAACTTGGTTACCACTTAAGGTCCCTCTGTCCGTAGCATTTAGGGTTTCTTCACCTACCTTGATAGCTCCTTAACACTTTCTTCACATCAAAGTAAAGCTCAGAAACATTGCACACAGTGTGAAGGTCCAAAGAGGGGGCCTCTGGTTGTTCTAGCTTCACAGCCCAACTCCTAGAATAAGCAGAGACCAAGACTTCTTCAGTGGTAAATTCCATTCAGCTCTATATACCCACACCCCTTCCCTCCTGCATTTGTCCAGGACTCACCTGCTCAAAGTATCTTTCACATCCTATGGAGAAAGACAAAATGTAAGTGTGGGAACATCAGCATTTCATGGGACTTGGCATGTGGGGCTGTTCTCTATAAACACTCCTTACAAAGAAGTAAAGAGAGTAACCCTGGCCTTAGATATCGATGGATACCCAGATAGAATGATTTCCATCCCGGCCCCCTGGGATATTCAGCATATCAGAATGTTTATCTTCCTTGCTGTGCTCTGTGGAGAGCTGCAGTGTCTGCAATCACATCTACCTGCGGGCTGCTTAGGATAGAGGGCCAAGAGCTTTGCCCATGCTCCCTCTGGAAAGACTTGCTTTCAGTGACCTAATTTCCTTCAGAGTGAGCCCACAGTAGAGACCATTCATTGCAAAGGTCCGTAGTGGTGAATCCATGCATAGCCCCTGTGATGGGCCATTAAGATGGTAGCAGCAGGTATCACATGGTGATGGGACAGTCATGCTACATTCTCAGGCTACAGTGTGACCTCCAGTTCTATGAGTGGGCAATAGAAAAAACAGCTCCAGTCGTAGTTTGTCTTAATGGGCTGGATCCATTATGCAGCTGAAAGAAGGCCCCGAAAGAGCTCTGGAGGGCTCTACAAGCAAATCAGGGAGAAGGTTATCACTCATAACCTTCTTTTGGCTGCCCCACTTTGTCACCCACCAGTCATCTGGAGGAGTATTTCAGGAGACAGTTTGACAGTCAGAGTTTTGTGAACATGGGACAGAGGCAAATGGTAGCAAAAGTTATCCCATGGTTCCATTTGGCCAAGGAACCCACCATATCTATATATTTTCTGATTCACCTAAAGCCGCTCTGTAGACTAGTGAAGGCCACCTTGCAAATATTGCTGTGTATCCAAAAGAAACATTACTTTAAATTCCCTACGCTAATGTGCCATTTTTGAGTGAAACAGGCAGGCCTCGCCCAGCTTCCCATGCTTCCTCACCATTCTCTTCCTAAAAGCTCAGGAACAGATACCTTCCTTCCCTTCTCCAAGTGCATGGCCTTACCTGCAGCAGATTTTGGGCTGAGCCCTGACATTTATGCTCTAGTTGCAGGATGTAGCTCTCGAGTTCATGGCTCTTCTGTTCAAGATTGGCCTCATTGTCCCTCAGTCTCCTCAGAGTCTGCTCTTTTTCTTTCTCCAGTTTCCATAGGTAAGACTTCTCTTCCTCATGAAGGAAGCTCTGGAGATTCTTAAAGTCAGACTGGATTTTTTGTTTCTGAACTTCTATCTTCTCCTAGAGCCAAGAAAGGTGGAAACCAACCAAATGTCCACTGTTGGATGAACTGATAAACAAAATGCAGTGTATAGATATAGTAGAATACTATTCAGCCTTAAAAATGAATGAAATTCTGATACATGCTAAAACATGGATGAATCTTGAAGACATTATGCTAAGTAAAATAAGCCAGAAAAAAAAAAGAACAAATATTTTATGATTCCACTTATATGAGGTATCTAGAATAGTCAAATTCATAGAGACAGAAAGTAGAATTGTGGTTACCAGGAGTTACGAGGAAGAAGGAATGGAACTGTGCACATAAAAATAGTTAAACAGTAAATTTCATTATGCATATTTTAACACATACATACACAAAAGAACGTTTGCTCGGCTACCATAATATTATTTTCCCATGAATCATTCGAGCTGGAAGAACGTCCCAAATTGCCCGCTGCAGAGTCATGCCCGAAAGGCAGGTACTCAGATGTGGGAGAGGTTATCACCTTATTAATATCCTTCTTCAGCCAAGGTGCAGGAGTGCTAGATAATTTAATCATGGGACTACGGCCAAGGTTAAAAACTTTATCAGTGACAAAGATAAAAATGAGTTTTTATTCAGGATATAAGAAAGTAGCTCTGAGTCTGAGGGAATTTCTTGAAGCAAAAGTTTGTAATGAACATCACCAAGACTGGACTTTAAGACAACCAGGCTATTAGGAGAGTCCATGATTCTCAGCAGCGGGAGGTCTGGGTATCAGGCATTTGTCATAGTTAACTACGAAATAGTCATCCACCAACTCGGGTCCACCTACTCATCCTTACGTATAAGAAACCAAATGGTACACCTTGTCGGACTCAGCTTTCATTTGGGGAGATAAGAATTGCAGTTTCCATGACTGCTTTTTCAATTTACGCAGGGTTTTGATGACTGTGATGCTGTGGTAGAGGGTCATTGACAGGGTTTCCATATGTATTCGTTATAATCAAGATCCTCCCCATTGCCCAAGATCCCAGAAATGAGGGAAGCAAGAGTGTCCTCTGGGAGTTCAAGTTCAACAACTGTACACAAAGGATTAGGCAGAGGTTGGAAGGTTGGAAGAAACCTCTGAAGGAGGCAAAATGGCTCACTGGCCTGTGGGATTTGACTGTAAGCCGATTAATTACATAAATATTTCCATAAAGGAATGCATCTCTGATCACGGGGAGGCTGGTCAGCCATGACAGTCTTTCAGACCCTAGAGGCTACAGTGCCAAGTGTGTAGGTTCTTGGAGCACTCTGGCCCTCCTTATAAATCAGATAGATTTCCTTCTTCAGTCTAATGAGCTTGAGTAATACGAACCTCAACCTGGAGTGATTCTGTTTTCTTAGTGCTCACAAAGGGTGGCTTCTGAACCTGTAAGGCTGAAAGCCATACCCTGCACTGTGGTACATGTGACAAAGCAATAAGGTTAATAAGGCCTTCAAATCCAGAAGGTACTTGGAGATATTAAGAACTGAAATCCAGTCAAGAAGGGCTCTAGGTAAATGGGCACACCTGTTCTGCTTCTCCTAACTGAGGTTTCGGGACCCTAGCCGGTTACTACTGAAAGGTTGAAGGGGTTGGAGATAAATTCTCATAGATATTAGACAACGAGAGACATAAAAACAAATGTGCTTTCTTCTTTGGGTTTTATCTGTTTGGTCTGGTTTAGTGAGAATAAGCCATCACTATGCTTTGCTCAATCATCCCCTGTACCTAAGCTCTAGGACGGAAACTAGCTTGAGATCAATAAACCCAAACTCTTACATTCCATTCGGTTATTTGCTTTGCCGTGAACACCTTCAGGTTCATACATTCCTCTTCCAGTTGCCTCAATTTTGTCACAGCTTCCTGGAGCTTCTCCTGCAGGAAAAATTGGGTGAATAAAGTCTTTTCAATTCAACAATTCTTCATTGGGCACCTAAGGAGCATCCCAGCCCTCCAAGACTATTAGAATAGCCTGACTATTGAATATGTATTGAGTCCTTACACTTTACCAGGAAGCATGCTGAAGGCTGTATAGGCAGTAACATATTTGATTCCCTTGGCAACACTGAGCAGTTAGTAGGATTTTTAGCATCATTTCTGTGCCGCAGAAACTGAAGCTTAGAAAGGGGATAAATAACTTGCTCAAGATGCTGTAACTGGTGGGTGGTTGGGCTGTGATCCCAGCTGACCCTGAGCCTGAGCTCTATCCACCACCAGCAGTCTTGCCAGGGAAATTCTGCACATAAAACAAGATAAAAATCACCTAAAAAGATTTTATGAAGTAATGTGCTGACCCAAACAGAACCAATATCAGAGTGTTTGGCACACATGGAACTTTGTATGTATTATGGTGAGTCAGGAAGGAAAGACAGACTGAGATGCCAGCTGAAGTTGTTAGAAACAGTTAATGGAGGAGGGGAGCTTGGAGACCTTTTGAAGAATGGTATCATGAAGCCCTTTAAAAATGAGTTAGTATCCATATGAAGCTTTCAGGTTATTTTTCAAAATAGTTTCTCACATTTTCGTGGAAAGCAAGTTTAAGCTAAACCAAGTTGCTACTTGTGGTCAACACTGAAAGAATTGGCTCTGGGACTTCCCTGGTGGTCCAGAGGTTAAGAATCCGCCTTGTAATGCAGGGGACGCAGGTTTGATTCCTGGTGGGTGGAACTAAGATCCCACATGCCGCGGGGCAACTAAGCAACTAAGCCTGTGCACTCTAGAGCCTGCACGCTGAAACCAAGACCCGACGTAGCCTAATTAATTAATTAGAAAAAAAAAGAAATTTTATCTTGATTTAAAAAGAAAAAGAATCGGCTCTTGTCCTAAAGCCAATAGGTATACTCAGTTCTCACGTGCTCTCAAGAAAGGGCTCTATAGAACTTGTTAGCAAAAGACTGTATTGCCCTCACTATGTGCCAAGTGCTATTCTAAGCTTTACATGTATTAATGTCCCTAAAGCTTATAACAACCTCCTGAGCATGTATGTTGGAGACAAAGGGAACCACTATTATCCCCACTGATAGCCGGGGAAACCAAGGCATGAAGACATTACATAACTTTGCTCAGAGTCACCCATCTAATAAGTAGCAGAACTAAGATTTCAAACTAAGCAGTCTGACTCTCAAGGCTTAGAACCATCACCCCGTGCTGCTCCTTTTACTACTTGGTGGGAAAATAATTCCAATGGGAATATCCCCATTACAGTAATTAGCTGCTCCATGGAGTTTAAGGAAGAGCTGCCATGTGCCGAGTGGTGGTCAGTATTGACGTGTCCTGATGAAGGACCCAGAACCTTAATAGAAGACCACCTCCACGTCATAGGGGAGGGAATAAGGAGCTCACACTGGGGACGACAATTTTCTCAAATCTAGCCAGGGCAGAGAAGGAATAAGGCAGCAGGACAATGCCCCCTCCTTCGTTCCACAATAGCAAAGGTCAGCCTTCCTTAATATGCTTTTAAGTGATAAACAGGAGTTGCCCAAAACCTCTCCCTCCATTTCATACTCCACGACCAATCACTTCCAAACCCTTCCACTCATTCCCCTTCCTGAATCTTGCTTGGAACTGCTCCCTTTCCCCTTTCTTATAGGAATAATCTAAATTTTACTCTTTGGTATTCCTTTCATTGTATCAGTACCAGAATGTTCTTTTCAATGTCAACCTGATCCTTCACTGTGCAAATGAAAATCCCCCCGTGGCCAGGACTACTCTGGGCTAGGGCTTAGACTCCGAGCGGATCCCAAGTTCTGGGCCCTGACTTCCTTTCCCATGACATCACCTGCCTTCCCTGCACACACGCTCTGGCCTGGTCACAGCGAGTCAGGTACGCTCTCATAGCTGTGCCTTTGTGCAAGTGGGCCCCTCGGTCTGGAATGCCCTCTCTCTGCTCCATACTTCTATATCTGGTTACTTTTTATGTGTTCTTCAAGAGTCACTTTTGGGAAGATTCCTCAGTTACCACTCCACACCCCTTGGTGCTCCTCTCCACCATCCAAATCAGGGGACTTCAGGCAGGCTTTTTGCTGGTTTGTCTGCCCTACTAGACTGTAGGATACCTAAAAGGGGGTGTGTCTTCGTCCCCTGTGTTTTCAGACTCTATCCCATGGACTTGCACATTGTGCTTTCTCAGATTACACAGACGGTGTGAGTCAATAAAACATGCAGGTGTGCATTGGAGCACATGGCAATCTAGGGCAGGGAGGAGTTCATCAAGAGTGGATAGGGACAAGAGTGACCATCAGGCCTTGGTTCAGTGAGGACCCATCATAAACTACTTCTCAGAAGAATGACATGATGAAAGTTATATTTCAGGATCCTAATCTTGGGTTTCAGGCTAAATAATTTCAGGTCTTGGGGGGCAACATGAGGCCGGGTACTCGCCAAGGTCCTCTGGCCCACCACTCACCTTGTAACCTTGGCACGCATCTTCCACCAGAGCTGTGGTGTGCCCTTTGTGCTGCAATCCTCGATCACAGCGCCAGCAGATGAGCTGGCCCTCATCTTCACAGAACAGATGGAGCTTCTCTCCATGTTCCTCACATGACATTTCCTGGTCCATCTCCTTGATGGCTTCAATGAGGTTTCCCAGCTGCCTGTTGGGTCGGAGGCTCGCCATTTTAAATGGCATCCGACACTGGGGACAGGAGAACATGTCCAGCCATGGTTGCATCTCACAGAAGCTCACTATGCACAAGTGGCAGTAGCTGTGTCCACAGCTGATGCTCACTGGCTCAGTTATCAGTTGCAGACAGATGGAACAAGTGGCTTCCTCCCTCATCTTCTTGGTGATTGGGGTTGAGGCCATGGCTTTTCCTGAAAATCTCTAATATTGGATCTAGAGGCAGAGATGAAGCAGCCAGAACTTTCCCACAGTGATGGAACTTCACCTTGTCTGAGCCTCTTTCCGACGCACTAGCTGCCACTTGCCTCCACAGGTCACGTGGTCTTCTCTCTAGAGAGGAGAAATAGATTGGAATTTAGAAGACGCATCAAATGGAGCTGTGCTGTGGAATATGGTAGTGGCTATTACATGTGGCCACTTTGAATTAATAACAATTAAATAGAATTTAAAATTCCATTTCTCACACCCACTAGCCACATTTCAGTGCTTAATAGGCACAGGTGATCGGTGGCTACACGAAAGCCCAGATAGAGAACATTCCATTATTGTGAAAAGTTTTCTTGGACCAAGCACTGAGAGAGATAGAGAAATGAGGCAGACTTCTTCACCAAAGTTGCAGCAAGAGCGAGAACTCAGTGAGGGATCGTCAAACTCTTTCCTGCTCTAATGAATATTAAGAATAATTAGTACCAGAGTTATTTCTTTATAACTGGTAGTAACACTTACATCCAGGTAACCCAGGTAACTGGGTGGTCTATGAAGGATTTCATTGAGACAATCACATTTGATTCTAATTTTTTGTTGTTGTTTGTTTGTTTGTTTTGGCCGCGCCTCTCAGCTAGTGGGATCTTAGTTCCCCGACCAGGGACTGAACCCGAGCTCTGGGCAGTGAAAGCGAGGAGTCCTAACCACTGGACCGCCAGGAATTCCCTAAATTTGACTCTAATTAAACCCTCACTCCCACCCCACAAAGAACAAAGGACACCAGGTTAATAAAGTCCCCAGTGGAGACCCAACCAGGATGATAATGAAAGTAAAAAAGACAACCAGAAAAACCAACAAGTTCTTTTTGCCCTCCCTGACCTGAGGAAAAGAGAATTGGAAAGACAGCTGGGAAGAGAAGGGGTTGGTCCTGGGGTGCAGAGCTCCTGGAGAGCTAGGGAAGTGACCATCTATCTTTTCAGGCCAGGACTTGTCTCTCAGGAGAAGTTCAGGGTGACTGGAACACAGGGGGTTGGCAGAACCCAGGATGTGGGGAGGTGGGAAGCAGATGGGGAAGGTGGGGCCTCTATAGGATCCTGGGTGCTGGACACCTAGTGTCCACCAGCAAGGACCTGACAACTAATAGACAAAGGAGGGGTGACTAGGAACAAAGGACTCGGTCCCTTCACCCACTGCTCCGGCTGCTTCGTGAACCTAGCCCTGTTCCCTGCTTCCCCATTCCTGGGATTTTGTCAGGGAGGGCAGCAGAGGACGGAGGAAGAGAGTGGCTTTTCCTTTGAACTGACAGTGGCAGAATTAAAAGCAGGGATTCAACTAAAGTTACTGGATAGGCTATGTCCCTCTAATAACCAGGACCACTCTCTTGGATCCGTAGAGAATTTCTTCCGGAGACTTCTATTCTTTGGCAGGTTATCTCCCCCAAGAGACACACTAGGCTCCGCTCTGCCAGGGGTGCTTTGCTCCCGGGGAGAAGGACGTCCCCTCCTCTGAGGACCCAGGGTTCCTGTCCTGGGCCTTCACTCACCTCACATCCTGGATCTTCGGAGATCAGACATGGAGTCTGGCGAAAGAGAAAGCAGACAGGGTGTGAGAGCTATGAAGCACAGTCCTGACCATTTTCAGAGTTCCAGCAGCTGTTATTAGGAAACAAACTCCCTTCCCCGTGCCACACACACACACACACACACACCACACACACACACACACACACACACACACACCACACACACACACACACACACACACACACACACACACACACACACACACACACACACACACACACACACACACACACACACACACACACACACACACACACACACACACACACACACACACACACACGTCTCTTTTCCCTCCACCGAAAAAACCTGGGCCTGGACCCTTCCCACTCGCTTCACCATGCAGCAGGCACATATGCACTGCTAGCTCCCTCCGTAGCTGCCGGTTCCGGATCTGGGTGAGGAAGTTACCTCAGACTGGACTAAACTGAGAAGTGAAACTGCGGTGGGAGGTGGCGCCCTGTAGATCCGGGGAGGAAGCTCGTGAGATTGCCGGTGTCTTTTGCACTCAGTTCTGAAAGGGAGGGGAGACAGTAGGAAAAATATTTTTCTTACAGCAATAAAACGAAGGGACAACTTAATAATTCAGTAAACTCTTTTGTGACCCCAGCACAGAGGATCTAAAAGCAGGAAGTCTGCCGAGTTCACAGACCCTGACGTGAGATCTTTCTACTTTTGCCACCAACCCCCTTGGGATTTATAAGCCTTTCTGGCTGATGTTATGTTTTACTATTTTTAGTCGCCGATTGTTTTAGAACTGCTCTGAAGGGTGTGGTGAAAAGAGGGGCCGTACAGTAATAGGGCTCATTGGTACCAGAGACTTTGCTCAAGCCGTTCTCCCATTCTTTTCTGTCCTGATACTGTGTCTCATTTTCCTCCTCGGTATCCCTCCGCAAGATTCAAATACTTATCAATAGTCAGAGTTAGGCACCGAGGACAGCAAACGGGAGCCACTAATGGCCCAGCAGTGAGTGGCCTCAGCTGGGGGCCATCACCTGCAACGTGCAGGAGCGACTGTGGGGTCTGGGGTTGAGTACTTGCTGCCTCAGCTCCAGCCTCTGCAGTTCAAAGTGAGAGCAAAAATACTGCCCCTACCAAATTTAGAGTTATTATTTAATGGGCCAAAAATAAATAAATAAGACCCTGCCACATTTATAGCCTTAGGTGTAAGAGGTATTTATGATAAGTGCACAATAAGTGTTTGCTTAGGAAATAAATATATGCAGTGGCCCAAAGGAGCCAGTAAGGAAGGCTGAGGACACAGGCAGGGGAAGTTAAATTTGGCTTCTGAGAGCTGCCTGGGGTAAACTCTGGGCCCCTAGCTTGGCAGGTCAGCTGCTGACCTTGAAAGCTCACGGAAGCCTGTGCTCAGGGCAACGGACCCACAGATGGAGCCTGGGGGGAGGTGGGTGCAGCCACAGTCCTGCTGGTCCAGCAGCTCAGTCTGGAGGCAAAATTGTGAAACAGGTTCCTCTCTTCCCACCCAAACAGGAGTCTCTCTTCAGCACTGCATCCTCCTGGGTGCCCACAGAGCCTTCTGTCATTTTGCCACCAGGTGACTGAATCATCGTTCTCAGGCATGTCCTGTGGTAGCAGGCCCTGCACACAGTACAGGACAGATCTACTCCTGAGGCAACCAGCACACAGACAGAAGAGAAAGAACGAGCCCCTGTATCCCTGATCTAATGATGACCCCTTACAGATTCCCACGACTTTATTGTTGTGGCTGTGACTCTGGACGTAGGCACAGCTCACCCCAAATTTGTCCTGTCAAAGGATCAGGAAAAGGAAGCTAGTGAATGCCCAAAAGAAAACAGACTGCCACTACAGGCAACACAGGCAAGACAAAAGCCTCAACCTCATGATGGGGACTGTCTTGTGACAGCTGCCCCATCTTGCACCTGTTTCTTGTTGCATGAAGGAGGGACTGGTTCACACAGAGAGCTGCAGGTCTTAAAGGGGAGAGGGATGCAGATGAGGCTTCAGAGATTTGGTCTCCAAAGGTGAGCCTAGGGAGAGACCAATCGGAGCTGCCCCATGGGGGATGCATCCCCTCCAGTATGTGAGGCTGGGCTTGACCCTGTGAGTCTGGGCTGTAGGAAGCTGAAGACCCAGAATGGCAAGTGGGCCACTGGAGTCTCCTTAAAAAGGCCTGGACTCTGGCTGCTCCTTCTGTGGGGAACAGTCATCCCTTAGATATCCCTAGGGTGCCTTCCCTCAACTCCTTCAGGTGTCTCTTCTCAGCCAGGCTTACTCTGACCACCTAGTTTACAGCTGCACCCCTCCCCCGCTCCCAAGCCCTCTAACAGTGCTCTCTTTTGTTCCCTTGGCACTTATTACTGAATATTTTATTCATGTATCTTGCTTATTGTCTGCCTCCTGCATGAGAATGCAAATTCCACAGCGGTAGAGAGTTTTGTCTGTGTTTTTAATTGATGAATCTCGAGTGTCTAGAGTGGTTCCAGGCATAGTGGTATGTGTTAAACAAGAGAGTAACTTTCTATGCTGCACTAAACACACATCATAGGAGGTGTGCACACATGCGTGTAATGTACGTAGTGTGGCGTGGGTGATATGTGAGATGTGTGATGGTTTGTGCTATATGTAGTCTGTGATGCATGCTTGCATGTGTGTGATTTGTGTGATATGGTGTCTGGTGTGTATGTGTGTGTATAGTGTATGTTGTGGGGTGTGTGGTGGTGTGTGCTAGGTGTGGACTGTGGTACATGGTTTGTGTTTGTGTGATATGTGCGCTGGGGTATGTCTGTGGGGTGTGAGCAGAGTGTGTGTATGTACATGTTGGAGGTGGTAGGCAAGTTAACATGGCGAATAGTGCCAGAAAATACCAGAATCCATGATGGCTACTGGTTTTCTAGAGAGCTGTTTCTCTCTCCTGTAGGATATATTAATGATTTGAACTGGAAGAAAATGAAAATGAAAGAGAA
Source organism: Delphinus delphis (assembly GCF_949987515.2). Lineage (NCBI taxonomy): Eukaryota > Metazoa > Chordata > Mammalia > Artiodactyla > Delphinidae > Delphinus > Delphinus delphis. The sequence goes on along the minus strand of NC_082692.2, from coordinate 20,784,944 downwards.
GACCTAGGCTTCTGAGAAAGAGAGCTTAGCAGAGGTTTGATAAGAGCACACTGCAAAAGTGATCTTGAGGACAAATTTTTCAGATGAGCAAAGGGGAGAGAGGAAGCAACACCCAGAGGTAAGAAGAGAGGACACAGGATTATAGGTTTTAAAAAAAAAGCCTGAGAAAAGACTTATCTGAGCTATTCAGAATGATGAGCATGACAAAGACCTCTCCAAAGAAGTCTTAGCATCCTTTGCAAGTAGTTTGTACCTATATCTCTCATGATATGAATGACTGTTTCACTGCAGCCTGCTCTGAGGTGAGCTGGGACTTAAAAGAGGGCATTTTGCTTGGCTGGCCCTAGGAAGAGCTGGTAATAGCACACCTAACAAGAAAAGGATGTGTGCTCTCACCATTTCTATTCAACATTGTACTGAAGGTTCAAGGAAATAAAAGGCATCCAGATTTAAAAGGAAGAAGACAAATACTCTATCTGCCAATAACATAATTTTGTATACAGAAAATCTTAAGGAATCCGTATACAAAAAATATAGATCTAATAAATGAGTTCAGCAAGGTTGCAGGATTCAAGATCAATATATAAAATTTCATTGTATGTCTATATACTAGCGATGAACAATCTGAAAATAAAATTAAGGAAATAATCATTTATAATAGCATCAAAAGTAACAAAATACTTAGGAATAAAATGAACAGAAGCAAAACAAAATTGTACACTGAAATTTGTAAAACATCATTGAAAGAAATTAAATTGACCTAAATAAATAGACATTGCATGTTCATGGATTAAAAAGCTTCATATTATTAATTAGCAGTACTTCCCAAGTTGTTCTACAGACTCAGTGCATGCCTATCAAAATTCCAGCTGGCTTTTTTTTAGACATTGGCAAGCTTATCCTAAAATTCATCTGGAAATACAAGAGGCCCACAATAACCAAAACAATCTTTAAAAAGATCAGAGTTGCAGGACTCGCAGTTTGCAATTTCAAAACTTACTATAACACTACAATAATCAAGGCTATGTGTTACTATCATAAGGATAAACCTATAGGGCAATAAAATTTAGTAGAGTCTAGAAATAAACCCATACATTTATGGTCAATTAATTTTAACAAGAGTGCCAAAACAGTTCAATGTACAAAGAATAATCTTATTACCAAACAATAGTGGCACAAGTGCATAATCCATATGCAAAAGAATGAATTTGGAGCCCTACCTCCCACCATATACAAAAATTAACTCAAAATGAAACAAAGATCTAAATGTAAGCACTAAAACTCCATACAACCCTGAGAAGAAAACTTTGGGGCAAATCTTTGTAATCTTAGCTTAGCAATGGTTTTTTGGATGACACGAAAAACACAAGCAATAAAAGAAAAAACTAGCTGAGTTGGAGAGCATCAAAATTAAAGACTTTTGAGCTTCATAGGACTCCATTAAGAAAATGAGATGACAGCCCACAGAATGGGAGAAAATTTTTGTGAATTATATATCTGACAAGGGACTTGTATCTAGAATGGTAACTTGTATATAAAAAGTTCCTACAACCCAATAACAAAAAGATAAATAACCCAACTTAAAAATGGGTAAAGGATCTAAGTATACATTATTCCAGAGAAGACATACAAGTACCCAATAAGCACCTGAAAAGATATTCAACAACATTAGTCATTATGTAAATGTAAAACAAAACCACGAGATACCACTTCACATCCTCTAGGTTAGCTATAATAATAATAAAAAAAACCCAGACAATAACAAGTGGAGAAATTGGAACCCCATACGTTGCTTGTGGGGATGTAAAATGGTGCAACATTTTTGGAAAACAGTTTGGTAGTTCTCTAAAAAGTTAAACATAGAGTTACCATGTGATCCAGCAATTCTACTTCTATGTAAATACCTAAGAGAATTGAAAACATACTCATGTAGAAACTTGTACATGATTGTTTATAGTAGCATTATTCACAGTACCCCCAAAGTAGAAACAACCCAAATGTCCATCTACTGATCAATGGACACATACAATGTGTTAAATCCATACAGTGGAATATTATTAAGCCATAAAAAAGAATGAAGTACTGATACATGTTCCAACACTGATGGACCTTGAAAACATACTAAATGAAAGAAGCCAGACACAAAAATAACACATATTGTATGATTCTTTTTATGTTACATGTCTAAGATAGGCAAACTCATAGAGGCAGAAGGTAGGTTAGTAGTTGCCAGGGGCTGAGAGGAGGTAATGGGGAATTGCTACTTAAGGATATAGGGCTTCTTGTTGAAGATCTTGAAATGTTCTGGAATTTAGATAGTGATAATGATTGTACAACTTTGTGAATACACTATAACCACTGAATTGTACACTTTAAAAAGGTGTGTTTTATGGTATATGAAATATATCTTGATAAAAATTTAATATTGGAAAAAAACAAATATGCAAACAAGAAGGAAAATATATCCTAGGATAAGAGAGGAATCAATCAATCAAAATTCACCCAGAACTGACACAGGTGTTGGGATTAGCAGATAAAGACATTTCGAATGTTTTCATAACTGCATTCTATATGTTCAAAAAGTTAAATAGAGACCTGAAAGATTTTTAAAAGACACAAATTAAACTTCTAGAGCTGGAAACTATGGCATATGAGATAAAAAGTACTCTGGATAGGATTAACGACAGATTAGACTTTGTAAAAGAAACAATTAGTAAACTAGAAGGCATAGCAATAGAAACTATATAAAATGAAATGCAGAGAGAAAAGAGAATAAAAATAAAAAGTGACTACGGCACCAATAAGCTGTGGAAAAGCTTTAAGTCTCAAATATATATGTACTTGCTGTCCCTAAAGGAGAGAAAAAATTGGAAGAAGGGATAAAAAAAGAATATATGAAAAAATACTGGCTGAATTTTTTTGAAATTTGGTGAAAACTATAAACCTACTAATCCATGAATCTCAATGAACCATAAGCATGAGAAACAGGAACAAAACTAAACCAATACATAACATAACCAAATTACTCAAAATCAATGACAAATGAAGATTCTTAAAAGTAGCTAAGAACAAAAGTCATATTATGTATAGAGGAACAAACATAGATCACAGATTTCTCATTGGAAAAAATGCAAGCAAGAATACAGTGGAGTAAAATCTGTAAAGTAATGAAAGGCCTAGAATATTTTACCTAGCAAAAATATTTTTCAAAAATGAAGGTGAAATAAGGGCTATTTCAGATACATGAAAGATAAAGGAATTCATCTAGTCACATGTAGGAATTGAATGATGTTCATTACACCATAGATGTAAGTTTTCTGTTTTATTTTTAAAAATCGCCTATACAATTAAATATTTTGTTAGTGGGTAATCTTGCTTCGTAAAACTGACTCAGCCCTTAGCTGAAATATTGTAAAATATTTTTTCTTTATCTGACCAAAAGCAATAAACACCTAACCAGCAGATTAGAACTACGAGAAATATTAAAGGAAGTTCTTTAGACAGAAGATACCAAATTGAAATACCAATCTGCACAAAAGAATAAAAAGCACCAGCAATTGTGACTTCACGGGAAAATAGATTAAAAAATGTTTAATGTTATTTAAATCTCTGTAAAAATTGATTGACTGTTTTAGCAAAAATAGTAACAATGTAATGTGGGATTTATAAGATATAAAAGTAAAATGCAAGGTAACACCAGCACAAAAGTAAGAAAGAGAAATGGAATAACAGTTTTAAGGTTCTTATTCTATACAAGTGGTATATCACCTGAAAATGGACTGTGATAAATTAATGATGTACACTATAAAGTCTAAAGTAACCACTGAAATGACAAAACAAAGAATTATGGCTAATAAGCCACAAAAAGAAATAAAATAGAATAAAAAATATTTATGTTGTTCAATAGAAGAGAATAATGAGGAAGAAGGGAACAAAGAATAGATGGAACAAATGGAAAAGTAATAATAAGGTGACAGACTTAAATCTACACATATCCATAATCATATTTTTTTAAAATAAATTTATTTATTTTTGGCTGCGTTGGGTCTTTATTGCTGCGCGTGGGCTTGTCTCTGGTTGCTGTGTGCGGGCTTCTCATTGCGGTGGCTTCTCTTGTGGAGCACGGGCTCTAGGGGCGCGGGCTTCAGTAGTTGTGGCATGCAGCCTCAGTAGTTGTGGCTTGCGGGCTCTAGAGCTCAGGATCAGTAGTTGTGGCACACAGGCTTAGTTGCCCCGCGACATGTGGGATCTTTCCGGACCAGGGCTCGAACCCGTGTTCCCTGCATTGGCAGGTGGATTCTCAACCACTGTGCCACCAGCGAAGCCCTCAATAATCACATTTAACGTAAATTATCTAAATACTCGAATTCAAAGGCAGAGGTTGTCAGATTGAATACACACACACATACACACACACACACACACACACACACACACACACATACACACACACAGATCAAGCCCCCTCTATATGTTGTCTACAAGAAACTCACTTTAAACAGGAATACACAAATCATCCCCCGTCACTTTTCACAGGTTTATTGAAACTTCCTAACTAGTCTCCATTCATCTATTCTTGCTTCTCGCCCTCCAGTCCATTCTGTGTGCTTGGTTGTTTTACTATTATTTTCTTGATTGTTCTGGTAAAATTATTTGTGGTTTTGAGGACTGGCATGAAAGTGCTTTCCTCCAGAGGTGATTTGTGTTTGCTTTTGCCGGGCAGCTAGCATACTACCAGTCAAGAAGTAAACTCAGTTCATGGCTTGAGGGTTTTTTGCTTTTGTTGTTGTTTTGATAACCCAAGTGATGTGAAATTTTACCCCAAATATGTATAAAAATTGGCTTGTGGTTACAACTTACCAGAGTGTCTCTCTCTCTCTCTCTCTTTTTCTTTTCTTTGTTCCCTGCTCTGCTCAGCACCAGCGTTCCCAGAATTCTTGCAGTTTCCAGGAAGTGAGATCTGTTTACTTCTAATTCACCTTTATCACCCTTTGGGATCTCACTTTTATAGGTGGTGATGGAGGTGTGTGTCTTCTCTTAGATATACCACCTTCACAGGATCTAAGCTTTGATTTTTGGTTATCTTTGTTTTCTAATGTAAACAGTTTAAACTATAAACTTTCCTCTAGGCACTGTTTTAGTTGCCTCTCACAAAGTTTTGTATGCCTTATTTTTCATTATTCTGTAGTTCAAAATACTTTATAATTTTTCTTATGATTTTTAAAGTGGTAGATTATTTAGAAGTATGTTTAATTTCCAAATATTGGGGGTTTTCCCCTAGATATCTTATTTTTTATTGATTTCTAACTTATCCCTCCTGAGGTCGGATAACATACTCTATAGGATTTAAATCCCTCTAAATTTATTGACTTGTATAGTGGCCCAGAATATGGTCTATCATTATGAATGGAACCATGTGTACTTGAAAAGAATGTGGATGCAAATATTCAGTGTAATATCCTATAAATATCAATTCATTCAAGGTGATGGATAGGGTTTTTCAGATCTTCTATGACTTTTCATATATTTTATCTAGTTATTCAATCATTACCGTATGAAAGGTATTAAAATCTCCAACTGGGATTGTAGAATTGCTTATTTTTCCCTTTAATTCTTTCCATTTTTACTTCATGTATTTTGGAACTTTGTCATTAAGTTCATACACATTTATGATTATGCTTTCCTGGTGAGCTGACCCTTTTACCAATATAAAATGTCACTCTTTATCTCTGAAAATGTTCTCTGTCTTCAACTCTACTTTATCTGTTTTTAATATAGATAATCCAGTCTTTTTATGCTTACTGTTTGCATAGTACATGTTTTTCTACACATTTATTTTAAACTTATCTGTGTTTTTATATTTCAGGTGTTTTTGTTCTAGCTAACATATGTTCAGTTCTTACATTTTAAAAATCCATTCTAATAATCTTTGCCTTTTAATTGAAGTATTTAGACAATTAACATTTAACAGTAACCTTTATTTTTCTTCCCATACTATACTGGCTAGTATATCCCATACAACACTGAACATAAATTGAAAAAATTGGCATCCTAATTTTATTCCTAATCTAGGGGGGAAGGACAGAAGTGGAAAAAACTTTCAATAGTTTATCATTTTGTATAATGTTTCTTGTTTTACTGATTTCTTTTTCATTAAAAAATATCATTATATTTTGCATAAATTACTAGTATAAAATATTTTCCAGGAAAATACCATATAACATCTGTCAATTTTGCTTCCATCTTTCTTTCACATTTTATACAAGCTACATAAGGAACACATCATTGAAAGTAAACATTTTGCCTGGCTCCTTAGTGCCTTGTCTGTTTATATGTTTACCAGTAGATGGCACTCTGGCATTTTTGGTGGCTTATGTACTATGGTTTTGCCTTTATGAGAGCATAACTACTTCTTTGACCAATATTGAAGAAATGTAAATTTAATCTGGCTCTTAGGAATGATTTTAAGTGATTCATACTAACAATGGCAATTAAATCCAGTCATTTAAAATGTATTCATTTATTCACACAATGAGTATTTATTGAACAGCTTTTTTGTGGCAGACACTAGGCTGGACCCTATGGATATATCAACTAAAAAAAAAAATGTATTTCCTTTAAAAGTTTCCAGAAAGTTAAAATATCTTTTAAAAATTAATTATATTCTAAATGTTATACAAGGTAAGAAAAAGTGTTGAGGCTGAGGAAGAAAAACAAAGAAGCAAGTAACTCTTGGCAGAACTTGGATACTTCTGCAGAGGTGATAACCTCTGAGCTATGTTCTGGAGACGAAGTAAAAGTTCACCAGGAGAAGAAGGGAGTCCAGGAATTACAGAAAGACTCTTGTAAAAATGTCAAGGGTCATTAAAAATATTCCATATTATTTGGAAGTTCAGGACTGAGAGCCTGGACTACATGAGGTGGATTGATTTCAAACAAATCTGGGGGGACTTCCCTGGTGATCCAATGGTAAAGAATCCACCTTCCAATGCAGGGGGGACGCGGGTTTGATCCCTGTTCGGGGAACTAAGATCCCACATGCCGCGGGGCCACTAAGCCCACATGCCACAACTACTGAGCCCGCAGGCGCCTCAGTGAGAGAGTCCGTGTGCTGCAAACTACAGAGCCCACGCGCCACAACTAGAGAAAGAAAAACCCACACGCCACAACCAGAGAGAAGACTGCACGCTGCAAGGACAGATCCCACATGCCACAACTAAGACCCAGTGCAGCCAAAAAAAACAAAAAACAAAAACAAATAAATCTGGGAATGAAATAGTCAGGCATCCAGCAGAGCTCACATCTCCTTCCTCCCCTTCCCCATGCACATTTTCTTTATGGAGTGATTACATGTCTGGGAAAATTCATAACCACTGTTGGTCCAGAGTGCTGGGGTAAGGTGGACAATGAACCTGTTTGTTTGCTCATTCCAAGCTAGGCCCTTCCTCTTTCTCACCTAATCCCCTCCCCTCAAAGGGGCCCAGACAGCCCAAGTCTAGATCTCAAGGACCCCTGACCTGCAGACAGAACCTGATTCCATCCAGAGATGAACAAAAACCCTTCCCTGACACTTAGCCACAGCCAAACTCAATCTCAGCCTCCCTTCCCATAAGTCTCCCACCTCTAGGAAGACTCCTCTACATTCTAACACCCTTCAGGACAGTGAAGGTGCTGCCAGGTCCCTAGACCTATACCTGATAAAGCAGTAGTGGGATGACAAGGCTTTCAGCCCTTGGATCAGACCCTTTTCTGTGGTTCCTATGTACCTTCCACTTGTTTCAAACTCTGCTGCCAATACATCTTTGGTCTTCAAGGGCACATTGCTGGGAAGTTTAAAAAAATCAATCTATAAAACACCTCACCTATAATCTTTAAAAACTCATTGTCATGAAAGGTAAAGAAGCTGAGGAACTTTTCCAGATTAAAAGAGACTAAAGAAACATGACAACTAAATGCAATGTGTGATCCTGAATTGAGGGAGGGAAATGTTATAAGAGACACATTGGGACAGCTGGCAAAGTTCAAATTTAGGGATAAAGTATTAAAGCTAAAAGAGGTTGAGACCTACAACTTATTCTCAGATGCTTCAGCAATTATATGTATAGAGAGAGATACAGATCTATAAATAGATGGATAGGTGGAGAGAAGAGTAATATTAACAATAGGTGAATCTAGGTAAAGGTTATATATGAGGGTTCTTTGTATTCTTCTTGTAACTTTTCTGTAAGTCTTAAATTATTTCAAAATAAAAAGTTTTTAAAAACCACAAGTCCCATTGACCCTTGACCCATATCACTAAGAGTGCAAGCCAAGTAGGGGCCCTGTGTCTTTAGGCTGCAAGATGGAGGAATCCTAGGAAAGAGATAAGCCGTTTTGTTCCTCCCTACTGGGGCTGGGGCTCTATCTCTCTTTTTGTCTCTGTCTATGTCTGTCTCTATCTCTCTCAAACACACACACACACACACACACACACACACACACACACACACACGCCCCTCTGAATATCAAATCACACTATCACTCCTTAGTCCCGTCTTCCTCTCTCTCCCCTCCACGGTTTTGTGTTGTGGTGGCTTGTTTGCCTGCTTGCTTGCTTGTTTTGTTCTTTTTCTCTTTCTGCAGCTGAGAGAACTTCCAGGCCAGCCTTTTGCCCATTAGAGTTATGATGGCTCCATTCAGCCTTCAGAGAGAGAGATCTGGGTCAACCCAGGGTCAGGCACTTGGGGTTCAGCAGTGGGGAGCATTTATCCAGTTCAAAATCATGCATTCTCTCCAAGATATAATTTGAAATAAAACAATACTAGAACACAAAATTTGATCTATGCTGAAAGTTGAATCATATTTTTCTGTATGTTTGGGGTAGAAAGTCATGCACGCACACCCACACACACTCCTGCTTTGCCAGTTGACACAGTGGTCAGTTTGGTAACACTTCACTGGGAATTAGTATTAGAGTGGGAGAGGGTACAGTCTAAAGCCAAGACTCCTATTGCTTCATCCAGCATTTTCTGGAGTATCTGTCCTGGGTCTGCTTTAGATACAGTGTGTCCAGGGCTTCTTTATACATCTAGAAGAGGGCAACGGCTTTCTTTGGGAAATGAGTCTGTGGCCTCTCTTTTATTTCCGGTGACTGAGCCATGGTCTAGCTCAGCTGTCCAGAATAAAATCTCCACGTGAAGGGTTTGAATCATTTCAATCATGTTCAGTCTGCCTGAACATTAGAATCACCTGAGGAGCTTTTCAAATTCTCATCACCCAGGACACACTTGAGAATAATTACAACAGGATCTCTGGGGTTTGGCTCAGGCACTAGTGCTCTGTAAATCTCCCCAGGCAGTTTGAATGTTTATCCAAGGTTGAGAACCACTAGGTTAAGGCCAAGCTTTATAATAAGAATTTAAAAAGCAGTCTTCATTTGTCTAGAGATGCAGCAGCTGTTTTTTTAAAGGGGAAGTTTTGCTGCCATCCACATGCTTAAGCTTCACTCCTGAGAAGCCCCGCACCTGTGTTTTCCTAAAATTCCCCCGGTGATTCTGAAGCTCCCTCCTAGATTAGAGCCACTGACCCTGGAATGTCTCCACTGCCAATCTCCCCCATGAAACTTGGGAAGTGGTAAGTTGATTGTTGGAAGATCTTGGGCCTTTAAATCCTGAAAAATATTTTCTATCTCATTCAGACTAACATTTGGTACAGTGCAGCAAGTTAAGTGAATTTTGGAGACCGAGTCCTTTCGCAGCTTTTGCGTTGGAAGATGCTCAGGTGGTAATTACGTAGTTAAAACTATAAGCTCGGCTGAAGGCTTGAGAGGCAGTGTGTTCCGTTGGATGTGGTCTAAAGTTTCGGTTAAGAATTCAGACAAATCCAGGTATCAAACTTCAGGGGTAACTGCCTATCCTGAGACCCAAGTCATACAAAGAAATTAGGTGGAAAATGACATTGGGGAGACTTGAGGTTATGACGGATTGACATTTTTCTAAGAGGAACCTCTGCCTCTGTTCTGGAGGAGATAGAGTTGATACTCCCAACAGCATCAACGCAGGGTTAATGAGGACTTGGGGTGTTGCATAGATTAGAGAAATAAAAGCAGAAGAACTGGAGACTAGGATTGCATAAAGTACAAGGACATGGGCCTTGTTGGAGAATTGCCTGTTGTAAATGTGAAGTAATGACCACCCTGGAAGGCAGTCTGGTAGTAAGTGTTACAACTGAGCCACTTATTTTACTTCCAGGACATTATCTGAAGAAAATAATCAGACCAGTGTGTAAAAATATATGGGTTTTTTTGTGTTTTTTTTTAGTTTTTAAGTGTCTTTTTTTAAATATCTTTACTGGAGTAAAGATGGTTAAGATGAATATAAAATTCATTCTCCTTTATTTCATTTCATTATATTTTATCTATTTAATAGGTAAAATATAAATAGAGGAGGGAAATAACAAAACTTAGAAACAGTATAAACATCTCTGTAAGCTAGAAAGTAAGGAGAAATCTTTGCACAGGGCTGAGGCCACAGGCCTACCGAACCCGAGGACTGAGAGCTGGTAGTGGTGTCTGGGAATTTGACCTCTCAGAATTAAGAGGATAGAGATAAAGAGTGGTCTCTGTAAGGACATGGGACCAGAGACAGGCTCACTGTTTGACATCTAGTGCTGATAGACTCTACTGCTCATGGGTATTAGTTATCTATTGCTGCAAAATGAATTACTAGAAACTTAGTGGCTTGAAAAACTGCGTATTTATTTTTACCCAGTGTCTGTAGGTCCGTTCAGACATGGCTTAGCTGGGTTCTCTGCTTCAGGGTCTCACCCGGCTGCAATCCAGGTGTTGGAAGAGACTGAAGTCTCATCATGATGGGGGAAATATCCACTTCCAAGCTCCCTCGAGTTGTTGGCAAAATCCAGTTCCTTGCAGCTGCAGGACTGAAGGTTTAAATTTCCTGGTGGAGGCTGCCTCAGCTCCTACAGGCTCCTAGTTTCTGCCTGGGTGGGTGTTCCCTAATCCAACCACTTGTTTCCTCCAAGCCAACAAAAGCGTAAGAGAGCAAACCTGTTAGCAAGATGGAGGATAATATAATATAATAATATATAATATAATAATATATAATATAATAATATATAATATAATAAAATAATATATAATATAATAAAATAATATATAATATAATAATATATAATATAATATAATAATGGAAATGACATTCCTTCACTTTTGTTATATTCTGTTGGTTGGAAGCAAATCACAGGTCACACTCAAAGGCATGAACATGGAGGAGACAGGGGTGACTGAGGTCATCTTAGAATCTAACACATGATGAAAGAGGCGGCAGATCATTCTGTGACTGATGACATCCAGGGCTATGGGCCTTCGCAAGATAGAGTCCTGAGGAGGCAGCGGGGCAAACACAGACTAAGGCTGGCAACTGGAACCTCAATCAAGCTGCCCACAGGATCAGAGACCAGATTTGGGATGACCAGAATATTATCACAGGGCAGGAGACCTGGAATGCTAGGGTAAGCCCTGGAATGGTTCTGGAACATGAACCTTAAAATGCAGATGAAGGTGACACAAAAAATTCTAGACAGTGTAAGGTAAGCGCTGAGAGAGACAGTGAGGGGAGAGAAGAGAGAGACTGAGAAAGAGAGATAAGTAAAGACACTAATTTGGTTTGTACCCCCAAATTTCAAAATTTATGAATATAGACCTAAAAGACAGCAGTCAAACTCAACAAACAGAACATGAATTTACTTTAAAAGAAAATAATTTTCGTCAGACAAAGGTAACTATGTTTAGACTGCTCAAGGAAATAAATGAAGGATTAACTTCTAGTTAAAATCACCAGGAAATTACGAAACTGAAATAAGTAGAAATTAAACAAGAAAAGTTGACTATTTTTACAATTTAGAAATCCTAGGAAAAATATGGGCATTGAAAGAAGGACCTCTATTGCTAAATAAATTTTTGACTAAATATTATTCCTGGCATGAATTGTAGACTAAATACAATGGAAGAGAGTATAAGAGCATTTCTTTCTACACAAAGTAACAATGGGCCAGCAGCATGGGAACTTGCACCATCTGGAAGCTTGATACAAATGCTAAACCTCAGGCCCTCCCAGACCCATATATTTAACACTTTAATAAGTTCCCTATGTAATTCATATGCACATTAAATTTAAGAAGTGCTATTTTAGGGCAGTGGAAGAAAATTTTGAGAGATTTGTTCAGAACGCAGAACAGAAAAACAAAGAAACCCATACATATGTATATGTATGTACATGTATGTACACACATAGACAAATGTGTGCGTATGTAAACTTACACACACACACACACACAATTCTACATGCATAGGCTATAACTGTTCCTTTTCTGTAGTCACCATTTTGTTTAGTTTTATAGGTTTCTTTTAGCATCTCACTAGTTACCCAAATCAGATAACCAAAGTTAACAGCCAGTCTGGCTCCTAGAATCTCATACAAAAATACTCATAGAGGCTTTTCTTGGGTAAATAAATTCGAAATTGGATAAATAAATTTAAAATTTAGAAAAAAATGGATCTCTTTCAATGTACTCTGCATCTGCTTTACTCATTTAAAATTACATGATATTGGGCTTCCCTGGTGGCGCAGTGGTTGAGAGTCCACCTGCCGATGCAGGGGACACGGGTTCGTGCCCCAGTCTGGGAGGATCCCACATGCCGCGGAGCGGCTGGGCCCGGGAGCCATGGCCGCTGAGCCTGCGCATCCGGAGCCTGTGCTCCGCAACGGGAGGGGCCACAACAGTGAGAGGCCTGCGTATCGCAAAAAAAAAAAAATTACATGACACTGTACAAAAGCATCCAAGTCAAATGGTATAGATGCAACTCATTCTATTAAACTGTTGCTTAATTTTCTGTGATAAGGCTGTATCACAATGTATTCTGTTAGTCCCATTGATGAACATTTAGGGTATTTCCAGTGTGTCCTTCCACCTTTTCTTCTTCTAGTTGGATTTTTACTGAATCTGTCTATTAATTCAGAAAAGATCAATATTTTTATGATATTAAGTTCTCCCACCCAATCATATAGTATATAGTTCCATTTAGCCAGATCTTGTTTTATGTCTTTTAATGCAATTTTATTGTTTTCTTCCTTTGAGTCATACTTTTCTTGTTCAAATAATTCCTAAAAATTTTAGAGTTTTTGTTACTAGAGAACATTAAAAGCTTCTTTCAATTTCCATTCTTGGCTAGTTATTTCTACTACTGAGAAAAGCAATTGATTTTTTTTTTTAATGTTTGTCATGTTCCCCGTCAGTTGACCAAATTTCCTTCATGCCTTTGTACTTTAATCCCCAGGGATGTTGAACAATTCTAATTCCCCACACCTGCCTCTATGGCCGTGTTCTTTCTGGAAAGTCCTTTCCCTATATTACTGGCTCTTCCAGGGCACCCATGAAGACTGACCAGACTGCCTTCTCCAGAAGGCCTTCCTCTGACACCCCTGTGTTGACAGGGGTCCTTATTTGTTCTCTCCTAGTGCTTTGTGTATGCTTATATTGTTAGTTTTTATTACTTTTCATCCTAGTTGTCTGTCTTTGTGTATAGTCTCGCTCAGTGGACTCTGAACTCTGTGGAGTCATGGGTCAGGTCTTAAACAAATTGATATTCTCAGAAGCTAGCATCCTGTCTGGAATATAATAAATTCTCAGAAAAGAGTGTGGGATTCAACTGCTCTGATTAGAAACAGCTGCTAATGCCAGGCCAAAGAGACTTAACTTTCTAAGATTCTGATCTTTTCTGCTACATTACTCTTGATATTTATAAATAAGTTATAGATACTTATTAAGAGTGGAGCTCACTGAGTTGATTTGACACTTTGTTATGTGAAAATCATGATGGGGGCTAAGGGGTTTGGACCAGCTACAGAAATCTTGATTTTTAATGGCAAGAGTGACTCAAGAATTCATCCATTCAATGAACTAATGTTTATTGAATATATTCTATAGTCCAAATACTGTGCCAAGAGCTATGGATATAGAAATTCTCAAAGTACACGACTCCTTCAGGGAGCTTGCAAAGTCCAACTATAGGACTACACTACTTAAACAAAATATGTAGCTTGAAAAATATAGTTTGAACCTTCTGGCATTGGACACTGTTGATCACTCTTTCCTTATTATATTTAGTCCTATTTTGGGGATCCAATCTCAGCTACTTTTTCTGCCAAGGCTGCTGCCAGGTCATGCTGTACCTTTGCACAAATTAGAAAATGTCACACCTTCATTGGGGCAAACTAGGCAAAAGAAGTTCTCATTTGCCCTCTTTTTAACTATTTTTATTGGCTGACCAAGTACAGAATGACTTTATAATAAGTCATAACCAGAATTTTCAATTACAGGAAGGAAGACACTGTTGTTTCAGCTCTCCATGCTACTCCTCCACTTTTCAAAAGTGGACTGTGGTAGGCTGAGGAATGCCACCTGAAGATTTTCACATCCTAATCCCCGCAACCTGTGAACATGTTACCTTGTATGGCAAAGGGGACTTTGTGTGTATGATTAAGGATTTTGAGACATGAAGATTATCCTGGATTTTCCAAGGGAGCCCAATATAATTACTAGGGTCCTTATAAAGAGGGAGGTAGGAGGGTCAGAGTTAGAAAGATTTGAAGATGTTATGCTGCTGCCTTTAAAGATGGAGGACGTGGCCATGAGCCAAGGAAGGCAGGTGACATCTAGAAGCCAGAAAAAATGAAATAGATTCTCCCCTAAAGCCTCCAGGGAGAGTGTGGCCCTGGCGGCATCTTGATTTTTGGCCCAGGGAAACCCATTTGGGACTTCTGACCTCCAGAACTGGAAGAATAAATATATGGTGCTTTAAGTCACTAAGTTTGTGGTAATTGATTACAGCCACAATAGAACACTAATACAGAGGAAACAAGTAGTTAAGCTAAGGTGCTGGTTCCAATAGGCTCCTTGGGCAAGACTAACTGGGACAGGGAAACTCAACTAAGGCAGTTTAAAGCTAATAAAGGCAGAAAGGGCAGGACTTCACCTCATTTTATAAGGGCTGAGAGTCAAACTGGGAAGACCCAGTAGCAACCACAGTCCAAAATTTAAGAATCTCAAATAAAACACAAGTCCAAATACCAAGAGTCAAGTAGAGACTGGATGAGAAAGAGCACAGATAAGAAGCAGGAAGGAAGGATGCAGGGTAGCTTCATGGGAAGATGTCAGAGTAGCCAAAGTTCACATTTATTAAGCTGTGGGCACCAAATGCTTAAGGAAAGTCTAGCTGGTTTAACAGAACCCTTTTATGGGGGCATCTCATTTATTGAGGACCTATTACTGGTTAGTATATGTATTTCATTTTATTTGCCCAATAACCTCATGAGTTGAGCATTAAACCCTTGTTTTACTAAGGTAGAAACCAGTTCAAGGAGGTTAAATGACTTGTCCAAGGCCACAGAAAACACTAGGAAGTGAAGGTGGGGTTGACCTCATTCCTCCAGTTCCAGGAGCCCTGATCTTTCTTCCACATCATGCTGCCTCCCCTTCAGGAAAAAGTCGTGTTGACTTTTTCAGCTGTCTGCAGACTTCAAAGCAGAAAAAACATGGTGTCATCTTTTGAGATATTCTATCAGCGAGAACTTGAAAATGAAGTTAAAAATTAAGCGGCAAAGCCAAACCCAGGCTCTCTGCTCCGAGAACGTAGGGCTAAACCTAGTGCAGTCTGCCTGCCGTGTGATGCAATATTTATCCTTGTGAAATTGTGGAATTATTTGAAAGAGAAGAAGGGACGAAAATGCCTTCTTTCTTCAAGGTAGCCTATAGTCTAGGGCTTACAATACTGATTTAATGGTGAAGGTAAGTGCATTTCGTCTTTTGGGATCAGAGGATAATTACTAATCAATCAGAGATCCATTAAAGGGAGGGAACAGTTTAAGGGAAAGTCAGAGGAAAACATTGTCAGCAGCCTAAGGATTTCCACCTGGGAATATGGTTTCTGATTTCAAAATGAAGAAGAAACTTTCTAAAAAATGTAATTGACTCAGTCAAGACCCTACAGCAAGGTTTGAGAGGCCACCAGTGTCAATGGACTCTGTGGACAATTGTCACTTCTCCAAGGATTCCGTAAGTATTTACTGTGACACCTTGATGAATCGAACAGGCTTTGGCTGCAGAATAAAATACTGGATCAGAACTAACGAAGTTTGGGATTGGGGACTGTGATTCATGGGCCTCTTCAGATTTCTGTATATAGTTGAAATTGTCTCTCAGGAATAGGAGAATATGAACAAAGTTGTGGATAAGATTGAAGGCAAGAAAACCTCTACACTTGTGGAGATCACTTGGTTTGTTGCCCTCATTGTACAGCTGAGGAAAGGTGCCCCAAGAGATTATGGTTAGTACCTATCAGTGCTGTGATGGGAAGGCCTAGGGGAAAAGACACAATGAAGGTGCCCTCTCCCATCCTGCCCAGAGAAAACCCCAATTCCATAGCAGAGATGGACTCATACAGGCCTGGAAGGTATACCTGAGGTTGTTCCTTGGAGGAAAGGTGCCCAAACACTCCTGTGTTATTTCTTGGTGAGCAGAGCTGTGAGTCCCCTGTGGGCAGGGCCCAAGTTGCGCCTTAATTTTGACCTAACCCTGCCTTCTAGGATTACCTACTATTGGTGCTTAGTACTTTTTTTTTTTTTTTTTTTTTTTTTTGCGGTACGTGGGCCTCTCACTGTTGTGGCCTCTCCCGTTGCGGAGCACAGGCTCCAGACACCCAGCCTCAGCGGCCATGGCTCACGGGCCCAGCCACTCCGCGGCATGTGGGATCTTCCTGGACCGGGGCACGAACCCGTGTCCCCTGCATCGGCAGGCGGACTCTCAACCACTGCGCCACCAGGGAAGCCCGCTTAGTACATTTTTCTTTTTCTTTTTTTCATGATTACGTTCACATGAACTAACAGCATGATGTAAATGACCTACTGGAATAACCAATTTTATTCCAGAACTACCAATCTTTCAGAAAGGTAAACAGGTGATAAAAGAGGCCTCAGTTTGACTAGCATGGAAGAAATTGCTTCTTGGCATGTTCTCTGGTGTTGGTAGCAAGGTGCATCCCTTCCTCATCCATCTTCTGGATTCTAGTCCAGAAGAACCCACTTCTAAAAGGAAACATTTAAAACCAATTTAACAATCAATCAAAAGCATTTTTATAGAAAGATATTTCATTTGCTGTAAACCTGTATTTATTAATCTGAGAGGGCCCAAGTGCCAATCTTGTGACTACTTATTATTATTTCTGTTGTTAATATCAATAACATTTTACAATTATGATATTTTACATTGAGAAGGCGTGTCTCATACCTTTGTTTTCATTCCCAATAGTCCTGTGAAGTAATATTATCCCCATTTTTCCTATGAAACTGTGACAGCTCTGGGATCTTATAAAATCTGCTCTGCTTTACTTGGACTGTAAATGACAGAGAAGAATTGGTCCTTGGATACCCTTTGACCTGCAGGTTCCTGCTCTTTCAACCACATGTAACATTTACTTTGAGTAAACTAGGGGACTCGGCTAACAGAGGTGATGCAAGACAGGCTCAGTATTAAGGGAAATCTAAGAGCAACAGAAAGACCATTATAACAAAATAGTGAGTTCTAGACTAATAGTAAGAGGATAAAAATTATTTTGCTTATGCATGTCATCTTGTCTATATTATTTTTATACCAAATATAACTCTATTTTATGTCATAAAATTATTTTTAAAGTATAGAATTTTTATTTTACTTAATTTTAATTCATTTTTTCCATGTGTATTTACAGGTTTGTGGGTTTTTTTTGCGGTACGCGGGCCTCTCACTGCTGTGCCCTCTCCCGTTGCGGAGCACAGGCTCCGGACGCGCAGGCTCAGCGGCCATGGCTCACGGGCCCAGCCGCTCCGCGGCATGTGGGATCCTCCCGGACCGGGGCACGAACCCGTGTCCCCTGAATCGGCAGGCGGACTCTCAACCACTGCGCCACCAGGGAAGCCCCTATTTACAGCTTTGACACTAGGATTCACTATTTTTTAGAAATGTCACTCCTGAGTAGGAAGGTCCTTGACAATGTTTGTAATTGGGCTAAAACTCATTCCACTGTCTCTAAGTGATATCAATTATGCCAATTCTCAGATCGCATACTATCATATGCTTCTGTGATTATTTTAGAAAAATAGCTGCCATTACTATGTCACAGAAGGACCCTCTTTTCGATTGGTTTGGGATGTCTGCCTGATTTCTGCATTTGTCTCATACACAGGAAACGGGCAATTAACAACTGAAGTTAGCTATTAAGGCAAATTTCAAAGTAGCATTTGAAACGATGAAAGCCAAGGTAGGGATGGCAGCAGATGGAATGGGAACTGAAGGGATGGGTTTGTGATATAATTCCACTAGTCAAAAAAGCAAGAAAGGGCTTCCCTGGTGGCACAGTGGTTGAGAGTCCGCCTGCCGATGCTAGGGGACAGGGGTTCGTGCCCCGGTCCGGGAAGATCCCACATGCCGCAGAGCGGCTGGGCCAGTGAGCCATGGCCGCTGGGCCTGCGCGTCCGGAACCTGTGCTCCGCAACAGGAGAGGCCACAACAGTGAGAGGCCCACATACCGCCAAAAAAAAAAAAGCAAGAAAGAGTAGTCTTTTTTTTTTTTTTTAAATATTCAAAGCTCAACCTGAAAGTATTTTCATCATCAAATTTCCTTCTGGAATAAATGATTAAAACTTAATTTAAAATCATAGATAAGCAACAAGGATATACTGTAGAGCAGAGGGAATTATGGCAATTTATCTTGTAATAACTTAGAATGGAGTATAATCTGCAAAAATACTGAATCACTATGCTGTACACCTGAAACTAATATAATATTGTAAATCAACTATACTTCAATTTTTTAAAAAAAACCTTAACTTAAAATCATATAAATTCCTATCTGGAATACCTTAAAATGAAACTACCCAATTGTATTTTAAGCTTGTGCTTAAAATATGCCCATAAAGAGGAAGTAGTATTAATAGATAGAAAAAAGCAGTAGTCTGGGCATCGGGAGACCTGGTGCTGACTCAGTATACTCTGTGACTCAAAGCAACTTCAAGCATTCTGCACATCAATCTCCTCATCAAAAAAAAAAAAAAAAAAGAACAGCTGGGTCAGAGAATCTCCAAGTCTCTTTCAGCTCTAGAGCCCAATGTTTGTCAGATTGGTTGGAGAGGTTGGTGGGAAACCTTTCATTGGAGTACAAGTACTTGTAGCTGAGTGTACAGTTGAAAAATTGCCTTCTGCCAAGTCTTGGGATCTTACATAACAAGAGAGATCAAATAGAAAATGGTCCAAACTCCGGGTCAGCTAAGATCTGAGTGTAGAGCCCTGAACTGAACTCCTGATATCATCCAGATGTTAGCAGGGCTGGAAAGCCTTCCAAAGCACAGCAAAACTTTTTGACCTACCTCCTAGAGAAATGGAAATAAAAGCAAAAATAAACAAATGGGAATAAATGGAACTTAAAAGCTTTGCACAGCAAAGGAAACCATAAAAAAGACGAAAAGACAACCCTCAGAATGGGAGAAAATATTTGCAAATGAAGCAACTGACAAAGGATTAATCTCCAAAATTTACAAGCAGCTCATGCAGCTCAATATCAAAAAACAAACAACCCAATCCCAAAATGGGCAAAAGACCTAAATAGACATTTCTCCAAAGAAGATATACAGATTGCCAACAAGCACATGAAAGAATGCTCAACATCATTAATGATTTCTCACTAATCATTAGAGAAATGCAAATCAAAACTACAATGAGCCACATCTTCTTTATCCATTCATCTGCTGATGGACATTTAGGTTGCTTCCATGTCCTGGATAGCACAGGTAGATCAGCTCAGTGCTTTGTGACCACCTAGAAGGGTGGGACAGGGAGGGTGGGAGGGTGGGAAATGCAAGAGGGAAGAGATATGGGGATATATGTATATGTATAGCTGATTCACTTTGTGATAAAGCAGAAACTAACACACCATTGTAAAGCAATTATACTCCAATAAAGATGTAAAAAATAAATAAATAAAATAAAAACTACAATGAGGTATCACCTCACACCAGTCAGAATGGCTATCATCAAAAAATCGACAAACAATAAATGCTGGAGAGGGTGTGGAGAAAAGGGAACCCTCTTGCACTGTTGGTGGGAATGTAAATTGATACAGCCACTATGGAGAACAGTATGGACGTTCCTTGAAAAACTAAAAATAGAACTACCATACGACCCAGCAATCCCACTACTGGGCATAAACCCTGAGAAAACCATAATTCAAAAAGAGTCATGTACGACAATGTTCATTGCAGCTCTGTTTACAATAGCCAGGACATGGAAGCAACCTAAGTGTCCATCGACAGATGAATGGATAAAGAAGATGTGGTACATATATACAATGGAATATTACTCAGCCATGAAAAGAAACGAAATTGAGTTATTTGTAGTGAGGTGGGTGGACCTAGAGTCTGTCATACAGAGTGAAATAAGTCAGATAAAGAAAAACAAATACCATGTGCTAACACATATATAAGGAATCTAAAAAAGAAAAAATGGTTCTGAAGAATGTAGGGGCAGGACAGGAATAAAGAGGCAGACGTAGAGAATGGACTTGAGGACACGGGGAGGAGGAAGTGTAAGATGGGACGAAGTGAGAGAGTAGCATTGACATATGTACACTACCAAATATAAAATAGATAGCTAGTGGGAAGCAGCCACATAGCACAGGTAGATCAGCTCAGTGCTTTGTGACCCCCTAGAAGGGTGGGACAGGGAGGGGGGGAGGGTGGGAAATGCAAGAGGGAGGTGATATGGGGATATATGTATATGTATAGCTGATTCACTTTATTATAAAGCAGAAACTAACACACCATTGTAAAGCAATTATACTCTAGTAAAGATGTTTAAAAAAAAGCACAGCAAAAGCCAACATGTTTCCTGGTGCTGACATTCTCTTGTTGGCAACTGGGCATCTATTTGGGTACATTGTAACAAAAAAAGAAAATTTCAAAACTCAGATGGGGTGACCTTGTTCTCAGAATTCTAGAGCCATTTGGCAAAAAGAAAACTACCCTGACTGGCTTTATGAAGCCTAATTATTGTTCCTTCAAAGACACTGAGTATAAAATAACTACTAATTGTTTAAAAAAATCACTTGATAAATATGGAAGATCATACAGAATTACGTGACCACAGTGTGTTCTGCAACCCAGAAATAGCCATTGCTGGCACTTGTGTGAATCCACTTCTCTCTTCTTGGATGTGCGTGTATCCACACAGGCATAGTGCTTGTTTTGTATACTAGAGTACAGGCATTTCCTTAATATTATTCCATATCTTTGAAAACGTTATTTTAATAAAGTCCACTATAAGAATCTATTAAAATTGACTCACCAAACCCTTATGGTTAGGTTAATTTGTCTCCAATATTATGTTGTAATAATACTGCAAAGAATATTTTTGAACAAAATTCTTCACCTGTCTCTTTCATTATGATCCTCCATCCTCCATTCTTAAGTGTGCAGGTAAGTCTTGTTAAATGTATGCGCAGAAAGAATGCAAAGCTTTGGATGATGCAGTATAAGCATGAGACGTGTTTGTGAGGTCATGGACGCTTCAGTTTAGGAATGACTGCAAAACTTACGATATTCTTAGCATGAGGATTGTACCTAAAAGAAATAAATGTATGAATCCCCAAATATTGGGGTACAGGTATCAAATTAGACATGTCCATTTCGAGGTCATGAATTCTCTTTACCTGTCAAGTAGCTGGATTTATTCATAATTATAGTAGAAAGCCCTCATTCAGGTGATTTGAAGAACTTTTCAGCCCAGTAAAGTGTCAAAATTGTGTTAGCAAAGACAAGAATAAACATTTTAAACCATTAAATACTATTAGTATTATATATATATGTGTTATGCAATGTCATTCTTCATGTTCAAAGAAGGAACCATGGGTCGTTGTTCTGGTTGTACAGAAAGATGTACAGAAACATGGTCAAAATGAAAGAAAGGCCTGCTCTGGAACTTTCCTCCCCAGCTCTTGTGCTTAATTTTCCTGTCTTCTGACCTTGCTTCAAGCCATAATATGCCTTACCTTTGCATGGTTCTCTGTGGTTTGCAATTTTCTCATTCAGTTCTTGCAGCACCACTCAGAAAGGAGATTTATTTTTATTGAACAGACAAGGAAATGGCCAATTAGAGAATTTAAATGACTAGCTCTACGTCACTTAGCTGGGACTTAGTCAGATTTCTTATAAAAATAGAGTCCTCCGTAAGCATAGCAATAAGGAAGCGTACTGCAAAATGTAAATCATATACCTGTGTTGGGTCAAAACTTTCATTGATGATGAGAGAATGCAACATTAACACGAGAAAATTATCTGTGTGTCTTGTTTTGGATTGTTCTTCTTCCCCATAGATAAAAGCCGTCGTGGTAAAAGAGATTCAGGGCAGAGGGAATCTCCCCCACAAAGTGTGGTACCATTTCCCAGAGGAGCCAAATGGATGAGAAGCCTTCCACCAGGAAAGGTAAAGCCACATCTCTCTCTCTCTCTCTCTCTCTCTCTCTCTTTTTCTTTAAAATTTATTTATTTGGCTGCACCGGGTCTTAGTTGCGGCACTCAAGACCTTTAGTTGCGGCATGCGGACTCTAGTTCCCTGGCCAGGGATCGAACCTGGGCCCCCCTGCATCGGGAGCATGGAGTCTTAACCACTGGACCACCAGGGAAGTCCCAAGTCACATCTTGTATTTGCAGGCTACCTTATGGAAGAGTGGAAGTTTTATTTCCACATCCTCGTTCTCCATTCCTTCTCCTTTGTTTTTTATCAAGCATCCCTGTTGTGGAGATTCTCCCAGTTTAACATTGGACCAGATCCAGCCCCTCATTCTGTTACCTGCTACTTTTTCCTTAGGGAGCCCCAATGAGGTATCTATGAGAAATTACGTCAAATGATCACTGAATCCCAGGACATAAGGAACGGAATGAGTCCAGAAAAAGTCATTTTAAACAAACCCCTAACCCATATATGAGTTCCTGCTACAATATCTTTGCTATGTAGCTGGTTATTTCCCATGAGCTTTGGAAACCTCCAGTAATAGGGAAATAATTCTTTTGCAGGCAACCAAATCTCATCTCTGAGCCTATTTGGCCATTAAAAATTATTTCTCCCATTATATATATATTTTTATAGGTTTATCTGTTTCTTCACAGGTTCTCTCTTTGTTTCTCTTTAGTCCCATTTCTCCAAATGTGCAAAAAAATTTAATCCATCATTCACATGGGAACCCTTTCAAAATAGGCCCATTGTTCCACTTCACAGGGACCTAAAAGAATGTGTTGCTCTTGTAACAGAATGACAGTTCCTCCAGTACCGTATCACCTACAAACAGTAAAAATGGTTCCCCATATTAGTTTTTTTTTAAGCTGAATATATGTGAAGGCAGAGCCTAGTGACATACAACAAAAATACTTCCAAGTGAACATTACACTAAGGAGTTAGTGGTTGTGCTCATTTATACACTATATATCAGGTATTTTAAAAGAGAGCCCTTGGGGCTTCCCCGGTGGCACAGTGGTTGAGAATCTGCCTGCTAATGCAGGGGACACGGGTTCGAGCCCTGGTCTGGGAGGATCCCACATGCCGCGGAGCAACTAGGCCCGTGAGCCACAACTACTGAGCCTGCGTGTCTGGAGCCTGTGCTCCACAACAAGAGAGGCCGTGATAGTGAGAGGCCCGCGCACCGCGATGAAGAGTGGCCCCCGCTTGCAGCAACTAGAGAAAGCCCTCACACAGAAAAGAAGACCCAATACAGCAAAAATAAATTAATTAATGAAAAAACTCCTACCCCCAATATCTTCAACAAAAAAAAAGAAAAAAAAAGAAATAGCAGAAAATTTCGAATTAGGCATGAGCATGAATTAAAAAAAATAAAATAACTAAAAATAAATAAATAAATAATTAAAAGAGAACCTTTGGACGTTAGCTTAATTCAAAGGCAGCTCTCTAAGTATAAACTTCCAAGCTTTATGGTAGATGAATATGCAAAACAGATGGGACCACAGACTTGAAATTAGGAGACTCAGGTTCTGTGACTGGCTCTTCCCCATCTTCCTCATGCACTTTATTTTGGAACAATGTGACATAAATGCCTTCATTTAATTTTTCTTATATTTTCATCTGCTTCCCACACCTCTGAAAAAAGGCCGTATTTGTTTTACTTTATGGTTAGATCCCCGATTTATTGTCTTGAAGCCAACTAAAGAATATGACAAAGAAGGGTTGTGGTTACGATTATTTCGGTGAAAAAAGATAGTGGGACTGCATGAAATCATCTGTAGTTTTCTCAGACTTAGCAGTGGCAGAAATGGAAAGAAGGTGATCTCAGTCAGGATACTCACTGCAGACATCTGTGTTATTCTCTAGTTCCTGAATTCTGTTCATTACGCTATGGACTGGCTCTCATCATGCACTTCTCAAACTTTACCGTGATAACCCAGCGTGTGAGTCTGAGCATTGCAATCATTGCCATGGTGAACAGCACTCAGCAGCCTGGTTTATTCAATGCCTCCACAGAAAGACCTCTTGCATTCACCCTCAATCGCTCCAACAGATCCACCAAGGAGTTCACTTCGGGAGTAAGTATAATGGAGAACAAGGCTCTTTGTTGAGAGGGAAAACCCAGTTTGAAAGGAAGAATTGTATCTTGATTCTGTGGCATATAGAAGCATGAATTTTCAGTGGCAAACTAAAAAGGACTGGAAGTATTTTTCTTTGAGATATTGCTTACCTCTGTGATTAAAATAGTCTCACTGAGATTATTATGATTACAAGGTTGGGGGTAGGGACTCTAGGAAAAAATTGTGAACACTTCTAGAAAGGAATAGATTACTGGGTATCTTCAATGAAAAACTAGGCACTAGGATGTATCTAAGCACATCCTTCTGCCTGATTTTAAGCAGGTCTCTGTACTTTTCATAGTCTTTGAGCCATTTTACAACTCAGTAAGTTCTATATAATAAATGGTAATACAAATGATTCTTGGCCATAGCTCTGGAAATGAATTTTGTTCTGAGAAAAATCAATTGCTACTCTCCTCCACTTGCCTCTCAGTTAAATAAGCCAGTTTTGCTATATATTTAAAATCTATTTCAGCATTACTTCCCACTTACAAATGTGTGGGTCTTTGAATTCTCCTTTGGGCCAGTTGTAACATCTTACCAATTCCCCCATTAATCAATGAGTTAAATAAAATCTTTATTACATGTTCATTTTTTATTTGTATAAGACTCATGGTTATAACCCATTTAAATTTTTTCTTTAAACTAACATTTATCTTAAATTTCTAAAGTCATCCTCATATTTTATGATTTTGTTACCTCAGAGCCAGCTTATTTACAATGACCTCTCTGTCTCCAGTCTTTCTTCCATCATTCATTCTACACATTCACACACCTGTGCTCAAGAATCCAGAATACCTTCAAGTCGCAAACTCCTCTGTTGAGATGCTGTACTCTCCAGAACCTAGGCCCACTTCTCAGCACACTCATGTCTGCTATCAATGACCCAGGGAGAGTCTTTGCTCTGAGCAAGTGAGAGTCCCGGTTAGTTTCACTGGGTATCACTCCAAATACTGCAAGTCCACTTTTGCTGTTTTTCTTCAATAAGAATGAGTTTTCCTATTTCTCTTTACACAAATCATAGGCATTCTTCAAAGAATGGTTCAAGTACTTCTTCCTTCCTGGGACCTTCCCAAATTGTTCTTCCCTCTTTTTAAAGTCCCTATTTTACTGCCGTTCATCCTCAAACTTGAATTCTGACATGAGTCATATATCTTGTATTATTTATAGTTATTTTAAGTGGACAAAATAGTTCATATTTTACATTTTTTGGCTCTTTACTTCAATGTATACCATGATGCCATGTATCTAGTGGTCTACCAAAATTATTTATTGGGTTACATCAGAAGAAAATGTGATCTTATTAATGTGTAATATGTGTTTTAGGAAGTCACCTCTGCCAGGGCAGACCATGATTCCTAAACTTGATTTTAGGGACTAATTTTGATAAGCATTCAGTAAAGATGTGTTTTCCTTATTTTTTAAAATGAGAGTCAGCATGTCACCTGAATTATTTACTAGAACCAAAATAGTTAAAAGAAGCTCTTTCACTATATTTCATTTATATCTTCCTATCAACTACCTATGTAATCATTTCTTTGTCTCTTTTCTTCTTCACTTCTCTATTTTTTTTCCTTTTCTTCTTCATTTCTCTATTTTTATCTCTCTCTGAGAGGAGCAAATTAGAGATATAATTGGTTGTTTGGAAAAGGTGGAATATTTGTTTGGTAAAAAATGGAGGAAAGCCAAAATTGATATTTTATAGGAGGGTCAAAACCCCAAGCAGCTCTGGCTATAAATTAGAATTTTTATAAAAGAAATTCTTAGCAAAGAATTTTCCTTTTTTTCCCCCCAGGCCTCTGTATATGAATGGAGCCCAGAGACTCAGGGTATCATCTTTAGCTCCATCAGCTATGGGATAATACTGACTCTGATCCCAAGTGGCTATTTAGCAGGGATATTTGGAGCAAAGCAGATGCTTGGTGCTGGTTTGCTGATCTCCTCCCTTCTCACCCTCTTTACACCACTGGCTGCTGACTTTGGAGTGATTCTGGTTATTGTGATTCGGACAGTCCAGGGCATGGCCCAGGTAGCCGGTTACTTTCTCATTCTGTGTGGGATATGGATTCCTGAATTCTACTAGAGATCAAGAGTCTTAATGATTTTCATTTCAGGGAATGGCATGGACAGGTCAGTTTACAATTTGGGCAAAATGGGCTCCCCCACTTGAACGAAGCAAGCTCACCAGCATTGCGGGATCAGGTAAGGAAATGCATATAGATCACAACTTTGTAATCTGCTTCACCCTATTACACCTTTCCTTCTATGCATAGGATGGTTTGGGGGACAGGGAGAAAAGTGCTGTAAAAATATTCAACGATGTAAGACAGTTACATAACAAATAAGACAGATACATCTGTGCTGTAAAGCCACTAAGACTCAGAAGCAGGAAAGACCATTGTGAGCACTGTGAGGGTAGTCAGAAAAGCATTGTAGGGAAAACTTTAGAACTTTAAGAATTTGCAAAAATAGAAAAAAAAAAACCAAGTAAACTGTATAAACACCATTTTAGCAAAGATATGCAAATGAGAATTAAGACTATCAGTGGTAAGGAGATAAATCAGTCTGGAAAGTAGAGTTTCAAGAGCCCACATTATTTTGAGTTCTTTACTCTTCTGAGCTAATATTCACAATATGCCTTTGAAGATAATTTTTAACTCTCATTTTCTTTTCTTTTGAATTTTATTTTATTTATTTTTTTATACAGCAAGTTCTTGTTAGTCATCCATTTTATACACATCAGTGTATACATGTCAATCCCAATCTCCCAATTCATTAGACCACCACACCCCACCCCCACTGCTTTCCCCCCTTGGTGTCCATATGTTTGTTCTCTACATCTGTGTCTCTATTTCTGCCCTGCAAACCAGTTCATCTGTACCATTTTTCTAGGTTCCACATATATGCATTAATATACAATATTTGTTTTTCTCTTTCTGACTTACTTCACTCTGTATGACAGTCTCTAGATTCATCCACGTCTCTAACAAATGACTCAATTTCATTCCTTTATTGGCTGAGTAATATTCCATTGTATGTATGTACCACATCTTCTTTATCCATTCTTCTGTCTATGGGAATTTAGGTTGCTTCCATGACCTGGCTACTGTAAACGGCGCAGCAGTGAACATTGGAGTGCATGTGTCTTTTTGAATTATGGTTTTCTCAGGGTATATGCCCAGTACTGGGATTGCTGGGTCGTATGGTAGTTCTATGTTTAGTTTTTTTAAGGAACCTCCATACTGTTCTCCATATTGGCTGTATCAATTTACATTCCCACCAACAGTGCAAGAGGGTTCCCTTTTCTCCACACCCTCTCCAGTATTTGTTGTTTGTAGATTTTCTGATGATGCCCATTCTAACTGGTGTGATGTGATACCTCATTGTAGTTTTGATTTACATTTCTCTAGTAATTAGTGATGTTGAGCAGCTTTTCATGTGCTTCTTGGCCATCTGTATGTCCTCTTTGAAGAAATGTCTATTTAGGCCTTCTGCCCATTTTCTGATTGGGTTGTTTGTTTTTTTTAATATTGAGCTGAGTGAGCTGTTTATATATTTTGGAGATTAATCCTTTGTCCATTGATTCGTTTGCAAATATTTTTTCCCTTTCTGAGGGTTGTCGTTTCATCTTGTTTGTAGTTTCCTTGGCGTTGCCAAAGATTTTAAGTTTCATTAGGTCCCACTTGTTTATTTTTGTTTTTATTTCCATTACTCTAGGAGGTGGATCAAAAAAGATCTTGCTGTGATTTATGTCAAAGAGTGTTCTTCCTATGTTTTCCTCTAAGAGTTTTATAGTGTCTGGTCTTATATTTAGGTCTCTAACCCATTTTGAGTTTATTTTTGTGTATGGTGTTAGGGAGTGTTCTAATTTCATTCTTTTACATGTAGCTGTCCAGTTTTCCCAGCACCACTTATTGAAGAGACTATCTTTTCTCCATTGTATATCCTTGCCTTCTTTGTCATAGATTAGTTGACCATAGGTGCGTGGGTTTATCTCTAGGCTTTCTATCCTGTTCCATTGATCTATATTTCTGTTTTTGTGCCAGTACCATATTGTCTTGATTACTGTAGCTTTGTAGTATAGTCTGAAGTCAGGGAATCTGATTCCTCCTGTTCCATTTTTTTCCCTCAAGACTGCTTTGGCTGTTTGGGGTCTTTTGTGTCTCCATACAAATTTTAAGATTTTTTTGTTCCAGTTCTGTAAAAAATGCCATTGGTAATTTGATAGGGATTGCATTGAATCTGTAGATTGCTTTGGGTAGTATAGTCATTTTCACAGTATTGATTCTTCCAATCCAAGAACATGGAATATCTCTCCATTTGTTGGTATCATCTTTAATTTCTTTCATCAGTGTCTTATAGTTTTCTGCATACAGGTCTTTTGTCTCCCTAGGTAGGTTTATTCCTAGGTATTTTATTCTTTTCGTTGCAATGGTAAATGGGAGTGTTTCATAATTTCTCTTTCAGATTTTTCATCATTAGTGTATAGGAATGCAAGAGATTTCAGTGCATTAATTTTGTATCCTGCAACTTTACCAAATTCATTGATTAACTCTAGTAGTTTTCTGGTGGCATCTTTAGGATTCTCTATGTATAGTATCATGGCATCTGCAAACAGTGTCAGTTTTACTTCTTCTTTTCCAAATTGTATTCCTTTTATTTATTTTTCTTCTCTGATTGTCGTGGCTAGGACTTCCAAAACTATGTTGAATAATAGTGGCGAGAATGGACACCTTGTCTTGTTCCTGATCTTAGAGGAAATGCTTTCAGTTTTTCACCATTGAGAATGATGTTTGCTGTGGGTTTGTCATACATGGCCTTTATTATGTTGAGGTAGACTCCCTCTATGCCCACTTTCTGTAGAGTTTTTATCATAAATGGGTGTTGAATTTTGTCAAAAGCTTTTTCTGCATCTATTGAGAAGATCATATGGTTTTTCTTCTCCAGTTTGTTAATATGGGGTATCACATTGATTGATTTGCATATACTGAAGAATCCTTGTATCCCTGGGATAAATCCCACTTGATCATGGTGTATGATCCTTTTAATGTGTTGTTGGATTCTGTTTGGTAGTATTTTGTTGAGGATTTTTGCATCTATATTCATCAGTGATATTGGTCTGTAATTTTCTTTTTTTGTGACATCTTTGTCTGGTTTTGGTATCAGGGTGATGGTGGCCTCATAGAAGGAGTTTGGGAGTGTTCCTTCCTCCGAAATTTTTTGGAAGAGTTTGAGAAGGATGCATGTCAGCTCTTCTCTAAATGTTTGATAGAATTCACCTGTGAAGCCATCTGGTCCTGGACTTTTGTGTGTCAGAAGATTTTTAATGACAGTTTCAGTTTCATTACTTGTGATTGATCTGCTCATATTTTCTATTTCTTCCTGGTTCAGTCTTGGGAGGTTATACCTTTCTAAGAATTTGTCCATTTTTTCCAGGTTGTCCATTTTATTGGCATAGAGTTGCTTGTAGTAGTCTCTTTTGATGCTTTGTATTTCTGTGGTGTCTGTTGTAACTTCTCCTTTTTCATTTCTAATTTTATTGATTTGAGTCCTCTCCCTCTTTTTCTTGAGTCTGGCTAAAGGTTTATCATTTTTGTTTATCTTCTCAAAGAACCAGCTTTTAGTTTTATTGATCTTTGCTATTGTTTTCTTCTTTTCTATTTCATTTATTTCTGCTCTGATCTTTATGATTTCTTTCCTTCTGCTAACTTTGAGTTTTGTTTGTTCTTCTTTTTCTAGTTCCTTTAGGTGTAAGGTTAGACTGTTTATTTGAGATTTTTCTCATTTGTTGAGGTAGGCTTGTATAGCTGTAAACTTCCCTCTTAGAACTGCTTTTGCTGCATCCCATAGGTTTTGGATCATCATGTTTTCATTGTTATTTGTCTCTAGGTATTTTTTGATTTCCTCTTTGATTTCTTCAGTGATCTCTTGGTTATTTAGTAACGTATTGTTTAGCCTCCATGTGGTTGTGCTTTTTACATTTTTTTTCCCTGTAATTGATTTCTAATCTCATAGCATTGTGGTCAGAAAAGATGCTTGATATGATTTCAATTTTCTTAAATTTACTGAGACTTGATTTGTGACCCAAGATGTGATCTGTCCTGGAGAAGGTTCCGTGCACACTTGAGAAGAAAGTGTAATCTGCAGTTTTTGGATGAAGTGTCCTATAAATATCAACTAAATCTATTTGGTCTATTGTGTCATTTAAAGCTTGTGTTTCCTTATTATTTTTCTGTCTGGATGATCTGTCCATCGGTGTAAGTGAGGTGTTAAAGTCCCCCACTATTATTGTGTTACTGTCAATTTCCTCTTTTAGAGCTGTTAGCAGTTGCCTTATTTATTGAGGTGCTCCTATGTTGGGTGTATATATATTTATAATTGTTATATTTTCTTCTTGGATTGATTCCTTGATCATTATGTAGTGTCCTTGCTCATCTCTTGTAACATTCTTTATTTTAAAGTCAATTTTATCTGATATGAGTATTGCTACTCCAGCTTTCTTGTGATTTCCATTTGCATGGAATATCTTTTTCCATCCCCTCACTTTCAGTCTGAATGTGTCCCTAGGTCTGAATGGGTCTCTTGTAGACATTTATATATGGGTCTTGTTTTTGTATCCATTCAGCGAGCCTGTGTCTTTTGGGTGGAGCATTTAATCCATTCACATTTAAGGTAATTATTGATATGTATTTTCCTATGACCATTTTCTTAATTGTTTTGGGTTTGTTTTCATAGGTCCTTTTCTTATCTTGTGTTTCCCACTTAGAGAAGTTCCTTTAGCACTTGTTGTAGAGCTGGTTTGGTGGTGCTAAATTCTCTTAGCTTTTGCTTGTCTGTAAAGCTTTTGATTTCTCCATTGAATCTGAATGAGATCCTTGCTGGGTAGAGCAATCTTGGTTGTAGGTTCTTCCTTTTCATCACTTTAAGTATATCATGCCACTCTCTTCTGGCTTGTAAAGTTTCTGCTGAGAAATCAGCTGTTAACCTTATGGGAGTTCCCATGTCTGTTATTTGTCATTTTTCCCTTGCTGCTTTCAATAATTTTTCTTTGTATTTAATTTTTGCCAATTTGATTACTCTGTGTCTTGGCATGTTTCTCCTTGGGTTTATCCTGTATGGGACTCTCTGCACTTCCTGGAATTGGGTGGCTATTTCCTTTCCCATGTTAGGGACGTTTTCAACCATAATCTCTTCAAATATTTTCTCGGGTCCTTTCTCTCTCTCTTCTCCTTCTGGGACCCCTATAATGTGAATGTTGTTGTGTTTAATGTTGTCCCAGAGGTCTCTTAGGCTTTCTTCATTTCTTTTCATTCTTTCTTCTTTATTCTGTTCTGCAGCAGTGAATTCAACCATTCATTCTGTCTTCCAGGTCACTTATCCATTCTTCTGCCTCAGTTATTCTGCTATTGATTCCTTCTAGTATATTTTTCATTTCAGTTATTGTGTTGTTCATCTCTGTTTGTTTGTTCTTTAATTCTTCTCGATCTTTGTTAAACATTTCTTGCATCTTCTCGATCTTTGCCTCCATTCTTTTTCTGAGATCCTGGATTATCTTCACTATCATTATTCTGAATTCTTTTTCTGGAAGGTTGTCTATCTCCACTTCATTTAGTTGTGTTTCTGGAGTTTTATCTTGTTCCTTCATCTGGTACATAGCCCTCTGCCTTTTCATCTTCTCTATCTTTCTGTGAATGAGGTTTTTGTTCCACAGGCTGCAGGATTGTAGTTCTTCTTGCTTCTGCTGTGTGCCCTCTGGTGGATGAGGTTATCTAAGAGGCTTGTGCAAGTTTCCTGATGGGAGGGACTGGTGGTGGGTAGATCTGGCTGTTGCTTTGGTGGGCAGAGCTCAGTAAAACTTTAATCCACTTGTCTGCTGATTGGCGGGGCTGTGTTCCCTCCCTGTTGGTTGTTTGGCCTGAGGTGACCCAACACTGGAGCCTACTGGGCCTCTTTGGTGGGGCTAATGGCAGACTCTGGTAGGGCTCACGCCAAGGAGTACTTCCCAGAACTTCTCCTGCAAGTGTCCTTGTACTCACGGTGACACACCGTCACCCCCCGCCTCTACAGGAGACCCTCCAACACTAGCAGGTATGTCTGCTTCAGTCTCCTATGGGGGTCACTGCTCCTTCCCCTGGTTTCTGATGTGCACACTACTTTGTGTGTGCCCTCCAAGAGTGGAGTCGCTGTTTCCCCCAGTCCTGTCGAAGTCCTGCAATCAAATCCTGCTAGCCTTCAAAGTCTGATTCTCTAGGAATTCCTCCTTCCATTGCCGGACCCCCAGATTGGGAAGCCTGACGTGGAGCTCAGAACTTTCACTCCAGCGGGTGGACTTCTGTGGTATAGGTGTTCTCCGGTTTGTGAGTCACCCACCCAGCAGTTATGGGATTTGATTTTATTGTGATTGCGCCCCTCCTACCGTCTCATTGTGGCTTCTCCTTTGTCTTTGGATGTGGGGTATCTTTTTTGGTGAGTTCCAGTGTCTTCCTGTCAATGATTGTTCAGCTGTTAGTCATGATTCTGGTGTTCTTGTAAGAGGGAGTGAGAGCACGTCCTTCTACTCTGCCATCTTGAACCAATCTTAACTCTCATTTTACAAAGGAGGGAATTAAAGTATGCAGAGATTAAGTAAATTTCCCAGAGACAAATAAATAGCTGGCAGTAGAACTGAGATTTGAGACCCGGCAATTTGGTCCCAAAGTGTACACTCTCAATCACCATTCTACCCTCCCCCCACCAGAGCTTGTGATCGTAAGGACTTGATAACTACATCATTGCTATTTGCCCCAACTGGTAGCACTGAGAATGTGTACTTGAAGAACAGAACTGAGGGTCATCAAGCCTCTCACTCCCCAGTCCAATGCATGGCTGCATCCTGCAGATTTTTACTCCAAAGCCACCGTCCTGTGTGGCTCCTTCCATTGCAGTTGTCAGCATCTCCTCTATCTACAAATGCTCAGTTGGTCTTCTCTCTCCTCTAGCTTTGTTTCCTTCAAACTTCTCATCAAAGCCAGGTTATCTCCCTAAAGCACAGACAGGGCATTTTTGCTAACCTGCTTGGGAATCTTCAGTGTGTGCCTTCATGATTACAGAAGACTGACCTCCTTATTGCATGGATATAAAGATGCTCTACCATTTGGTCCCAACCTGCCTTTGCGCTCAACATCCCTCTGTAAGCAATGCTCAGATTGTAGCATGTATAGTCTGCACTTAACTTCTCTCTGGCTCTATTTCTACTGGCTCATTTTGCTGGAAAGTCTTTTGCTCCCAGCTTCTTTTACCAAAATTCCATCCATCCTACTCTTAGCTCATGTAAACAATTTGTGAATCTTATCATCAGTTTTAATTTTCTCATGTATACTTTCAAAGAAAATTGTAGTTTTATTATCATATTTATATTCCAGATTCTTTTTGTTCAAATTGCATATATTGGGACCCATTGAAGGGGTCATAAAATCAATTAAGTAGGTCAAAACCAGTATTTTTAAAATGAAAGTGAATAGAATAGAATGGAAATTTTGGGAGTGAATTGCACACGGTAAGACATGAAACTCTTATTTGAAGTGTGTGTGTGTGTGTGTGTGTGTGTATTTGTGTATATGTTGTGTTGCCATGAAATATACATTTCTTATTATGGGTCTCTGAAAAATATGTTCAGACTCCAAGGTCTACATTGTATTACACTTATAATAGTGAATTTTGTTCACGTTTTTCTCTGCAACTGGGCTGAAATCCCCTTGAGGTCAAGGACTTTATCTTATTAGTTTTTGTAAGAGTTTCCTTTTCTGTTGCCAACCTCATATTGCCCCTGCCAGAATGTAACTCTAATTATAAGGAAATACTGGTGGGCTATGTTTGCAGAGAGTTTCTATGACAAACAAAGGGATTTGTATTTGGTCACATTGGAGTTAAGGAGCCGTTGAAGTGTCAGGTGGCATATTGTTATTATTGATTATTTCTAATTACTTCTCATGACTTTATTGGGGGAGATCTGTGAGCTGGAAGAAAGACTCTCATCACCCAGTAATTCTAAGTCTGCCACCTCTTTGTAGGGACAACATCCAGGGAAGTCACTCAGTCTCAACCTTTGCTATTTTCCTCAGTGTTTTTTATCCCTCTTCTCTTCAGGGGCAGCATTTGGGTCCTTCATCATCCTCTGCGTGGGGGGACTAATCTCACAGACATTGGGCTGGCCTTTTATCTTCTACATCTTTGGTGAGTCACTTTCTCTTAAATCCTAACACCTCCACTTCCCAGGCATTTGTTTTTATGCTTACATTACCTATTGCCCACATTCTTCCCATTTGAGAGAAAATGTCCATTGTTAAATGGGAGATGACGAAGAATGTTGAGGATTGGTAGATTTCTTAGTCTAGTCTAAGAGATGACCACGTGCATGGTGCTGACTTCTGAGAAATCAGGAGTGTAGCCTTACACACCCACCCCAGGCATCTTCTGTAGAATCTCTGCCACCACGTCTGAAACACCAGGTCTAGTTGCTCTATGTGGTTAATATGTCAGAGCTGGTGAAGCACATTTTCAATATGTCTTCATATTTTATTATAATTATTATTTCTGCCAAGATGCCCTTAACCTATTTTCTACCAGGTGAATCATGCAAAGCTCAAATTAAATGTACACCTCCCTATGGGGACTACCAAGACTTATCCCATCAGATTAAGTCTTTCTGTCCTCTATGATGCTTACTGATAATTTCTTTTCTAGGCTGTGTTGGCATGTAATTATTTATTTCCCCTTCTCCCTCTCCACTAGATTATGAAATGACTGAGGCAAGAAATTCATTCCATATTTTTTTTATCACTTTGGTACTATCATAGTGCCTGACTTATAGCTTTATAAATAAAAGAATGGATAAATCTAGTAATTAGAGGAAATTTAAAGAACATTAGTCCACAGAGTCTTTTAACATAGAACCTCTTCAGGTGACAAATCTCAGCAATGAGACAAGTTTCTATTCTCAATATGGTTCCAGCTAGGATGGCTTTCTCATTAATGATGCTAATCCCAGGTCATTTTTGTCCACACATGTTGACCAGGTACTGTCAAGAAATATTTTTCTGGAAATCCATAATGGATGTATTGTTTGAATACAAATAACACTGTCTTTTGCAAATGTGTTGGAAAATTTTCCTTGCCACACTCATTTTATGGCAGGTTGTTTTGTATATGGATGAATACTTTTCTCTTCAATCCTGACTATTCAGATCTTCTAAAATAAGACAGTAATGTGTGTATTAAGAAGTTGTTGCTAACGACACACCACGATATATCCACTGGAGTCTGAAGAGTAACTAATCAGCTATACAGTGGTACGTTCATGCTTCTGCTCTGTTGAGAGGGCTCTGACATTGACAAATGGCACTCTACATTTAGTCAAAAGGCGATTTGTAGATGAGTTGAGATGAAGAAGTGGGAAACTTTAGGTCATGATGGTGGAACAACCATGAATTGATATGTGTGTTTTGGGGTGATGTGTGCTACTTCAGAGGAAACTCCCTTCCCCTAGCACACAAATCTACCTGAAAACTAATTGGATCCCAGCTTCCCAGGTAGCATTGGCTGTGTCTGCTGTCTCCTGTGGTTCATGGTGATTTATGATGACCCCATGCATCACCCATGCATAAGCGTCAGGGAAAAGAACCACATCATGTCTTCACTGGCTCAACAGGTACAGTGCAGCCCTTCTACCTGTGGGCCATGCAGAGATCTCCAGGGTAGGGTGTGGGGCTCTCAGGTGAGGCATCCTCTGTCCTGTTCTAATACCCATACTGATTAGATATTTCCTTTCAGTCCAGTTCTCCTAGACGATCTGTCCCCATAAAGGCTATGGTCAGATGCCTGCCACTTTGGGCCATTTTCACGGGTTTTTTCAGCCATTTCTGGTTATGCACCATAATCATAACTTATCTACCAACGTACATCAGTTCTGTGCTCCATGTCAACATCAGAGATGTGAGTATGCTTCCTGTACTTCTATGAACATGATAATGGCAATAAGAAGAAACAGTTCTGTGCTGCCTACTACATTCTGACTTTACACATAACCACTCATTTAACCCTCACAATGATTGAGAGACATTGTAATGATTTCCATTGCACAGGTGTAGAAATGGGGACACAGAGGGGAGATGACTTGCCCTGGATTACACAATTACTGAGTGGTAGAGCTGCTGCAGTATCTGTGTTCTTAACCACTATGCAATGCTGCCATACTAGCTGATGCTTCAATTTCCCTTAGAAATGAGTAGTGCTTTTCTCTGGAGACCAGTGTAATGCAAGTTCTGGCTCTCTTACCTGAGAAAGTGTTCTCCTCATGTGGAAAAGGATGCTAATTTCCTTAAAGCAACTCCAAGTGTCAGGAGGGTGGGCTAATGGTTGCTCTGTGTAACTGATAAGTTCTGGTACCATATGCGCCTCTGTAACTACTTACTGTATACATTTCCTCCCTTCAGAGTGGTGTTCTGTCCTCCCTGCCTTTTATTGCTGCCTCAAGTTGTACGATTCTAGGAGGTCAGTTGGCAGATTTCCTGCTGTCCAGGAATCTTCTCAGATTAATCACCGTCCGAAAACTCTTTTCATCCCTAGGTAAGGATGCGGGGACTCGGTTAACCAATCCCTTTATCCACACATGGTCAGAGAAGTTTCCTGATGGTGTGTCCCCATTGCCCAGGGCTCCTCCTTCCATCACTGTGTGCTGTCGCCCTGCCTTTTGTGGCTTCCAGTTACACAACAACTATTATTTTGCTGATACTTATTCCTGGGACCAGCAACCTGTGTGATTCAGGATTCATCATCAACACCTTAGATGTCGCTCCCCGGTAAGATTTGACCTGTTTGTTCCCCTCCCCCAGGCCCTTCCGGAGGCTTAGGCCTCAGTCTTCTTGCAACTGCTTCCTGTTGTTGACATGCACAAAATGATGGCAGAGTAATAAAAAATAACTAGAAATGTCAGTATGTGGCCATGACCTAAGGTGTTTTTAGAAAAACAGTGCCAATCTTGGCCAGTGACAAGTAAATGAAACTTCCTTAGCTTCTCCACTAGAGATTAGACTGTGTGTTCTGGGAAAGGACCCACACACGTGTTTTGGAAAAGCTTCCAGAGTGTTGATGATATTAGCTACCACATATGTATACACCTGTCCTGAGCCAGATCCTATTCAAAGGAATTCTCATGTATCAACACATCTGGTCTGCATAACTACATGTCCTATTGTTATTCTTACTGGGAGATGATTGAGGCACAAGAAGTTTAAGTGACATGCCTGAGGTCACACAAAGGCAGAGCCGGGATTTGGACCCAGGCCGTCTGTCCAGTGTATGTTTGTCCAGTGTATGTTGTCTCATCCACTGCGCAAACTGCCTGCCATGCTGAGATGCTGGGGTGGGAACCTGGGCTCCTGAGAGACAGAATTGTTTCCTAGTTGTTGAGTCGGTGGATAGGTGATTTCAGGTTTGGCAAACAGACATTGCCCTAACTATCTTGAAGTGAACAGAAAAAAACTGCGTTAGGCTAAATGACTTTGCTATTAAAGCTGAACTGCAGGGCTTCCCTGGTGGCGCAGTGGTTGAGAGTCCGCCTGCCGATGCAGGGGACATGGGTTCGTGCCCAGGTCCGGGAAGATCCCACATGCCGCAGAGCGGCTGGGCCCGTGAGCCATGGCCTCTGAGCCTGCGCGTCCGGAGCCTGTGCTCCGCGATGGGAGAGGCCACAGCAGTGAGAGGCCCGCATACCACAAAAAAAAAAAAAAAAAAAAGCTGAACTGCATTAAAATTGAGTTGCTGAAAAGTGATAGGCAGCTTTCTATATAAAATCATCTCCCCGCAGGTATGCAAGTTTCCTCATGGGAATCTCAAGGGGATTTGGGCTCATCGCAGGAATCATCTCTTCCACTGCCACCGGATTCCTTATCAGTCAGGTTGGGCCAGTTTATTGAACATCTGCAAGTGGCAGGTATTGTTTTAGGCACTGGGGATTCACAACAGGGCCTCTGTCTGCAAGGATTGTATGGTCTGATGGGGAAAATAAGCCTGGATGCCAGCACAATTACTCTATTCTTAGGGGACTCTAATCAGAGTCTGGTAGTTCACATTTCCCAGGGAAAGAGAAGTAAAAGCTGAATTTCTAAAAATGAATAGGTATTAGATTAATGAAAATGAGCAGTTCAGGCAGAGAAAATAGCACATATGACTTCCTAGAGGAACAAAAGTATGAAACAGCTCTTAGTTATGACCAGAGTGAATGATACATGTCAAGGATAAGAGATGAAGACACAGGATCATAAGGGGAAGGTTATGAACAGTCTGTTCAGATTAATTCCAATTTCTAAAAAAAAATCACAAAATGGAAACCCAAAGGGTCCCAAAGCCAGCTTGAAGGGAGGTTAAATTTTGGGTGGAAAGAGAAAGGCTGTGACACAAAGCAGGGAGCATAGCCCGTGAGGCTTGCTCAGTACCAAGTGTGGTCTGGTAGGGAGGATGGAAAGGCAGAACCAGGCTGGGATGGCAGGATGACATGAGCCAACTTACAGAAAAAGATTTGTTTTGTTTTCAATACATCTCTAGGTGATCTATTTTCAGGTTGATTTTGACCAAATTGCTAGGAATCCACTTTGACTATAATGCCAGAAATGAACTGTGACTTACAAGGGCTGGATGAGGGAAATCATACAGTCAGACCAAATGTAACTCCCATCATATTGAGATGTCCATCCAGGGGGTTGGTGTGATTGATGTCAACAGTCAAAAACAAAACAAATCAGAGAGAGCACAAGAGTGAAAATCTTAAAGCTGTTGTTTTAGGCATAATTTAAAATGAGTAATAATGATATTTTCAAGAATGTTGAGATCCAAATTTCTAGAAAAACATTAGTGTAGGTTAATTTATTTGGGTTTAAAGAAAAGCTCATCCAAGCCAGAACCCAGTGTTCATTTTAGCATCCTCTTGTTTCCATCAGTTTCATAAAACCTTTTTTGAGAATTCAAGGTGCTCAGTGGTTATTGCATATTGTTCCCTAGATTCTTTGTGATCAGTGTTGCAATATACAAAATGGAGGATTTCTAGAACTAGTGGAGAAGGAACTGTGAGGCTGATAATTCTGTGTTGTTTTTTTTTTTTTTTTTCCTCCAGGATTCTGTGTCTGGATGGAGGAATGTCTTTTTCCT
This sequence comes from Delphinus delphis, assembly GCF_949987515.2. Taxonomy (NCBI): domain Eukaryota; kingdom Metazoa; phylum Chordata; class Mammalia; order Artiodactyla; family Delphinidae; genus Delphinus; species Delphinus delphis. Next base: position 20,745,051 of record NC_082692.2, on the reverse strand, counting down.
TGCTGCTGCTGTCAACATGTTTGGCCTGGTTTTTTACCTCACATTTGGACAAGCAGAAATCCAGCACTGGGCCAAAGAGAGGACTCTTAGCCGTCTCTGAGGATACAGTTGCAGACTTAAATGTAGTACTGACCATTAACTTTTTCAACATTTTTTACTTATCATCATTCTTTTTTCATCTTCTTGACCATAGGCTCAGCAGTTCTCAATTTCGGTTACATGTTAGATTTCCCTGGGGAGTTTCTAAAACATACAGATGAATGGGCTCTACTCAAGAGATTCTGAATGAATTGGTCTGGGATAAAGCCCAGATATCACTAATTTTTAGACACTCCCCAGGATTTCTAACATGCAGCCAGGGTTGACAAACTGCTAGACAAACTTGAAACATCAATTCCTGTTGCCTTTGAATTTTCCTTTTTGTAAGAAACTAGATAAAAAGCTGTGTGAAAATAATCACTGATAAGTACCTTCACGAGGGCGATTATAGACACAGAGAAGATCTACTAGAACCAGAGTTGTATGTTCTAGAGCTCAGCACAGAATTTTAAGGCTGTAATCAGCCTTTTTAATGCTGTAATCAACATTTTTATACATTGAGAAACATGGATGTTTATTTATGTGGTTACATTCTATTAAAATTCACATGCTAAAATTAAATGGGCCATTTAAAAATTATTTACATTAGGATTATTTCCATCAGGCAAAATAGATATTTATTTATACTAGCTAATTTCCAGGAGATTAACAACCAGGAAATGACAAGGAGAAGATTAAATTAGGCTAATTGAAAATCATGGGAGAGAGAAGATAGAATTGCAAAGCTTACAATGTAAAAAGAATGGATGTGAAGGGAAGCAATATGGGCAGTTCTAGAAAAGACATTGAGATAGTTTGGTCCGTAGAATGAAAATTAGAGGAAGATGACAGAGGCATTTTCAAATGAAATGAAGACTTAAATGGAGAAGAATGCTGAAGGTATAACAAGATGGAAGAAATCATGGAACAATATCACACACCAGAGAAATTCCTTTTTAGGATTGAAAAAGATCATTTGACCTTCTTCAGATTTTCCTTATTTGCCCAAGATTCTCAGATAGTCATCATCAACCCCAACAGGAATTAATTCTGTCTCCTAACCCTTAAAACACATCCTCTAGGTTGTCTCTACACAGAGAGCTGATGTCAGTTTTGCTGCAACTATTCCAGAGGAGAAATTCTTAGCATGTTTAGAAGCCAAGTAGAACCACAGAGACTAAAGCCTTGAGCTAATTTAGCAGATAAAGAGAATCTCCTAATGCAAATCAACAGGTATTTTTGAGCAGGTGCTTTAAAGAAAACAGATTGACAGGCTATGAGGGTGATACTGAGATAAGAACACTCTGGCTCTGTTTTCTGGGTATTCACAATTTAGAGAGGAAGGAGAGTTTGTAGTAAACAAAATGAAGAAAAAACGAGAGGAGTAGTAAAATGAATTAAATTAAATATAGGCAAATTAAATACAGGCAAAAAAAAACACCCAACAGTCAACACAATAGGCAAATATTTTGAACAAAGACTTCATAATAGAGAAATTCTAAGTGGCCTATAAACATATAAATCGGTGCTCAACTTCCTTAGACATTAGATAAATGAACGTCAAAACCACATTGAGGGCTTCCCTGGTGGCGCAGTGGTTGAGAGTCCGCCTGCCGATGTAGGGGACACGGGTTCATGCCTCCGTCCGGGAAGATCCCGCATAACGCGGAGCGGCTGGGCCCGTGAGCCATGGCCTCTGAGCCTGCGCGTCCGGAGCCTGTGCTCCGCAACGGGAGAGGCCACAACAGTGAGAGGCCCGCGTACCGCAAAAAAAAAAAAAAAAAAAAAAAAAAAACACAGTGAGATACCACTACATGCTTAACAGAAAGGACAAAATAAAAGAAGATGGAAAACAGCAAACGTTGGCAAGGTGTGGAGCAACTGGAATTCTCACACCCTATGACTGTAAGTATAAATCAGAACTCGGGGATATCTTCTTAGCAATATCTCCTAAAGCTAAATTTAGACATTCCAATGACTTGGACATTTCACTTAGAAATGTACATAGATATTTGGAAAAAGATGTACAACAATGTTCATAGGAGCACTACTTATAGTAGCCCAACAGCAAACAAATTGTCAAGAGAACAATGAATAAAAAGAAATTATGGTGTATTCATACAGCAATGAGAATAAATAGACCACAATACACAACACCATGGATGGATCTCATAAACACAATTTTAAATGAAAGAAGACAAAAAAACTTATTTAAGAAGTTTAAATAGTTTAAAAAAAAACAAAAACAGACAAAACTAATCTATCCTATTAAAAATCAAGTTAGGAATTCCCCTTGAGTAGGAGTGGAAGGGGCACTTCAAGGCTCCTGAGGTGCTGGTAATGACCTATTACTTGGGTGCTAGTCACATGGGTGTTTTTACTTTGTGAAAAGTGTATATTTATGATTCGTACGTTTTTGTGTATATAAAAAGTAAAACATTTCCTTAAATTCAGTGTTTCATCCACTTCAAAGTTTCTCCTCTCTTTTCAGCTTAGGTCTGACAAATGGAGCAGTTGGGAAGGAGGCGTGGTCTCTACTTTCACGTGCTCCCTGATCGTCTCTCGCCTCCTCCTTTGCCCGACCCTCCAGCATCAGAGCAGGAAGGAAGGCAGCAGGACAGTCTGTGTTGCCAGCTTTTGGATTAAAGTGTAAGTTCCCAAACAGCAAAATGAATGCGCTTGGGCTTCCTAAGAAACCCAGTCCCTGGAAGCATTGGTTGTCATCGGTGGTAAAGGTAAGAATGATGACTCAGCACTTCTAGGCTTTCTGAGCACCTGCTATGATCGATTCCTGACAAATAACATGTGTGTCAGAGACGCTTCAGTTACCTTTCTCCATTTGATGGTTTGAAAAAGTTACCATTCACATTTCCTAATGGCTTCAGAATAGATGCATTCTGAGTTGATAGGAAGCATCTCTAACCCATCTCCCCCATCCTAAAGAGTTGTTTCTGATTTAACAATTCTTTTCTAACATTCATTTCTAACATTAATGTGAGTTAGTTCACTTTTCTTGAATAGCTTATTGACATCTATTGAACAATGAGATGATCTGCTTTTTCTCTTTTGACTGTTAAATATTATGAGTTATATTAATATAGTCCTTAATGTTGAGCAGACTCTTCCTTGAGTATCCTTTCGATACGCCAGAGGATTTGATTCACTGATAGTTTATTTAGGACTTTGGCTGCTGTATTGGTATATGACACTGGCTCTGTATGTGTGCGTGTCTAGATATCTAGATATGGGGCTTATGCTGATTTCAAAAAAAGAAAGGGAAACTTTCCTTATTCCCCAGTACTCTGAAAAAATTAACTAGAACAGAAATTTTATCATTGTTATTATTATCTGAAGGATTGAAAGCATTGGTTTGTAAAATTATGCAGGCTTAAAGCTACTTTGAGGAAAGTTCTTTGATAAGGTTCTTAATTTACTCATTGGTATGGGCCTGTTAAGGGGTTCTATATTTTCTTCCATCAGTTCTGACAACTTAAGGTATCTTGGAAGACCATCCATTTTATACACAATTTAAATTATATTTGCAAAATATAATTATCAATTATGTTTTATCAATTATCTTTTTATATATTCATTTTTTCTGTAGCTGAGGTTTGAGCTTCTTTTGTACCTCTAACATGATTCATGTGCTTTTTTTCTGCTTCTTCATTAGACCACTTATGATTTATTTATTTCTAAGAGATCTTGTCTTTTATTTTCTAATATATTAGCTTTATCTTTTGTCATTCTTACTTCCTATTTCCCTTTGTTTTACTTCCTGTAAATTTTGTTTTGAATATTGAGTTCATTTATTTTTATTTAATTATGAAAGAATTTAAAGCGTAGAGGAAGAGTTCTGCTCCAAGTCCTCTTGTGTGGGAAGATTACATTTTACTGTTTTGTGACCCCAAATTTATTGTTTTCTAAACGCATTATTTCTTAAGTTAATAACCTGTGGAGTAAAAGAGCAATTGTTGACTCCTACCTTACATACAATGAGGAAACTGGTTCACTGAGACACCCGAATATCTCACCTAAGTACAGTCCCTTGTTTTCATAGCTGTTCTCTGAAATTTTGCTCTAACTTGTTGCAGTTAATGTATTAGTGTTGCATTAAGTACTTTGCATACAAGAACTGCATTCTATCGAGCATCGTAATTGTCACTGTTACTTGGATATAATTCAAGGGTCAGTAGGGTGAGGCAAGCCAGGTGCCCAGGGAGGCACTCTTCCTCAGGCTCATTTCGTGCAAGCACAAGATTGGCACATGAGAGTGAGTATCTCCTTAATTTTGTACCATGGACACCTCTCGCTTACCTTAGCCTAGCCCTAGCCACTGACACTTCTTTTCATGAACCCCCCCTCCCACTTCTCAAAATATTTCAGTGGAGATTATTTTGGAACTTGGTACTTGGATGAATCCCATAATAGTGGAGAATTTCTTTTTTCATATGCCGTTATTATCATTATGGGGCCTTAATACATTAAAGTATTAACTTAGCCAGTATTGACTTCCTGCAAGTCTTTTCTGGTGTCTAGCATAATAAGGAAGTCTGGTTAGCCAGCTAACTTTTGTAGGAGAGATATATTTAGGCTCAGTGGTGCAGGATTCGCTCTTTAACCTGGAATTCCATACTTTGCCCAAAATGTTGTAAAGTGTAAATTACTTTCAACCAATGTTGCCTTGAACATTATGAATAATTTGCTTTTCAGCTAGTGGTCTTAAGAGTTTCTTTCCTTGTATCTTTTTTTCTTTTCTTTTCTTTTACTTTGTTTTCTTCATGGACTTCTCAGTGCTGAAAGCACATGAACACATTTCCCAAGGTCTTCCCCGACTTCCGTAAGTTCCAACTTATTTCCTAAAATTGCCTGAAAATATGCCTATGTTCGCACTATCCCTCTTTCCATTGAAAAAGAAAAAGGCATCCACACTTTATTGTGGAACAGTACCTAGAATGTAAACAAATGGTTTCCAAATATTGGTTTGGGGATTACCTATTAATGATTAATATTCATCTGGCTTTCGGTTTTCCTGCCTTTCCTTGTCTGCTGTGTGTACTCTTATTAGAGATTGGCCAGAGTTGGAATGTTCTGAGTTCAGAACAACTGAAACAAGGCAGGTTAGGGAACTGGTTCTTTCAAATGAAGTTGGAATCTTTTCCTAAAGTACAAAGTTTCAAGATATATTCGATAAAATCTTCAGACAAAAAAGTTATGTGATTTCTTCTAGATTTGCTATAAATTATACAATAAGATGGTTAAAACTTTTTTATTAAAACCAAATCATGTCATGAAATATTTATTCTAATTGTAGTCATTCCTCATTTTATGTTTCATATTTTCTTTTATTTACAAAGCAAGTCATTTCTATTTTTGATGAAAAGTCTTAGATGTCAAGTTTAAAATATTCAAGGGAGTACCTGAAGTTTTCAAAATTCTTTTATGTGGTACACAATCAAAAGAGTTTGAAAACCACTTCTCTGTACAAATTGTCTATTTTTAAGCAGTAACCATTCTGATATTTACTATTTCCAGTTTGCTTTAAAAATTTGCCATAGCATTATTTGTTAATTAAAATCTTTCTTCAATACTATCAGTCTCTTTTTCCTCTCAGCGAGTATCATATTTTAATTTTTATAACTTGCCTCAGACAGTACATATTTGTTCTGAGTTATTTAAAAAAGTTTTAGGAATTTACTCTTACTTCCTTGAGAAAAATCTCAAGAAAAATGTGCCCATCATCTATACCCCATGATGGTGATTTCCTTTTTCTCATATTGAGAATTTTTAAGAAATGTTTTCATCAATGAGGCTGGATTGTTTAAGCCATAGTGGATTTACTCAAAGAAATTGAAGGAGGGGCTGCTCCAAGAAACCTGAAGCGAAACCTCAAGAAGGAGGCAGCCTCAAAAGGTCTGAGCTACAGCAGCTCACTCCATTGCTAAAATATATGGTTTACCCTATGTTCTCCATTCTCCTGTCCCTCTCCTCAATAGTTAAGGTCTCAGGAGAGAATTTAATGGGTGGAATTTAGGTAAAGTGCTCACTCCTTGGCTTTAACAGAGCCTGGAAAGCTGATGAGCAGAGTCTCAACTGACCCTTTCAGCTTCCAGAAGGAGATCAGAGCACCATGATTCACTATCACAATATGGTTACACACAACGGGCAAGAGATAGTTCCCCCAAACAAAGTTGTGATGCAAGTAAGAAGGAGTAAGAAATATTGGAAATAGATTTATATAAAATCTAATTTTTTTCCTTTTTATTATTGTGGAATAGAACTAGTTCTACCTAAGCCAGCTGTTTGCCCAGCTAAAGTGGGGATGGTTTCTCCTTGGGAACCCCCCTTGCTGCTCTGAACGCCACTACGATTCTTAAGACCTGAGCTCTTTGCCAAGTGATATCAGTTTATATGATGAATAATTCATTTAAATGACTCAGTTGTGCCAAGGGAGCAGAGGCGTGGACATCCCCAGCAGGTGAATGTAACGGCTTCCCTTAGTTTGTGTTGAGACCACTTTCAGAGTGGTCATGTCCTGTTGTTTTTCTTAAACCAGGGGAGTGCCCACTCCCTGTTTATATGTGATTCTTTGGTTCCAGAAAGCACTCCCTAGTTTTAAGGGTGAATTATCCCCAATGGTCCAGCCCTACATACCCATCTCCACCTCTAACCCTGGCCCCTAGGGAACCAGAAGAGAAATTGGGTACCCTAGACATAGTCTTAGTAAAGCAGAGAGGCTGAACATCACTGAGATTAGTGGACAGTAGCCATACTTACAACTCTGTTATCACCCAGGAGCTTGAGAATTCCAGCCATTCTGGCAACTGAAGCTATAAATTTTGTTGAGGTTCTTGGAACCAATCCTGAGGATGAGCTGTTTAGCCATTTCAGGGTATGGTGTATGTTGATGCTGCCATCCAGAAGTTGTATGTAAAGGGGTCTTTGGCCTCACATACAGGTATAGGGAAGAACCAAAATGTGTCAAACAGGTTCAGATTGGTGGCCTAGAATATTATTTACATGTGAGGTACAATGAAATTGAGGAACTCTTTCTTTTCATGCAGGTATCATCATTATTCATATATTTCTTCAAAGTCAATTTTTATCAGTCTTTATGAGTTCTTTAACTCTTTCAGTAATTCAATAATTTCTTCTCAAGATTAGTCTTTAGTCTTAAGGTTGAACCTCTCCATGTTAGTTCATAAAACGATTGGTTGCTCATGATGTATCCTGGCCTCCAGATGGGATTCTCCTGTTTTGTTGTTCATTTATCTATGCTTTGAGCCACTTCTGGGTGACTGGTGGTGAGGTGCTGGAGGTACAGTGATAAGTGATGCCATTGTTGTTCTCACCACAGAAGTCAACATCCTAAATGAGGGCTTATACCCCAGTTCCAAAAATACACATCACATGCCTGCCATGTAACCTACTTGGGCGAAAGTAGTGACAGGGACAGACACACAGTCCCTATCCATGTGAAATGGAGGAAGACATTAAATAAACTGCATATTGTATACAAGTGATAAATGCTAAGGAGAAAAACTTAAACAGGGAAGCAGGACTCATTAAAAAGGTGACATTTGGGTAAAGTCCTAAAGAGGGGAAGGGAAGGAGGGGAATTGGCTTTGGGGGAAGAGCACTCCAGGCAGAAGGTTAAACAGTGGATTCTAAATCAATCACATATTACAATTAGGGTGAGAACTAAGGGAATGTGATGAAGAAGAATTAAAAAGATTGGAGGGAGAAGAGGGTGGCCAAGGAAGACCTCACTGAGAAAGTGATCGTTGAGTTGAGCTGAGCTCTGAAAGTTAGTGAGAATTACTAGATAAAGGAAAACGGTAAGTACGTTCCAGGTAAAAGAACCAGCATGAATAAGAAGAAAAATGATAAAAATAATAGTACAATAGCCAGCATTTTTGGAGTGCTTGTTATGTGTCAGTTAATTCTTACAACAATCCAACAGGTAGGTAGGATTTTTACCCTCATTTTTTAATGAGGCAACAGAGGCAAATAAGATATTACATAACGGGATTTAGAATCCTGGCAGTCAGGTTGGATCTTAATGATCAAGAAAATTTGGAAGATATGAAATGGTTCGTTTCAGAAACTGAGGATAACAATGATTTTGAATAAGTTGACACCCTTCTGGAGGTTACTGGTTTATGATACTCTGCAGGGTGCTGAGAGCCTTCTTAGTGTGTAACCAGTGTCTTAAGAGACCTTGTAGAGAAATAGCAAACAGTTGGGAGAAAATTTAATCCAACTTTAAGCCTTGCTTTAGTTAAAATGGCTCCACTTAACAAGACAGAAGGTTATTATCTGGCATTTGACTTCCAGTGAAGGCTAATAAGACTAATTAACGAAAAGCTTTCAGAACACAACAGAGTACAAAGAAACCAGAACTTCTATGGTGTGCATAATAGTTCTGCACCCCACAGTGTGCAGAACTCCACGTGTTCATGCGTGGTGTGCACAGAGGCAGCCTGAGGTTAACACCTGCTTATCTTGTAGGTTGCCCATTTCTCTCCTAAAATCAATGTTCCCAGCTGATCAGCTTATCAAGAGTCCTAACTAAACACAGCAGCAACAGTGGGAAGGGGTTGCTTTTGGTAGGCGGTTGCCTGACTATGCTGTGTGGTGAACATGCTCTACCTGGATCCATCATGTCCAGGTCTCCTGGTTCTCCAGTGTTCCTGGTGCCTGGAAGGGACCCCGGTACCCTCATAAGCTGAGTGGGTTCTCCTGTCTGCTTTACTATTGAAAACTCTTCTCTAGGTCTGGGCTTTTGTCCACTTCTATTTGATTTGTTTTCCAGCACATGATTTGGCACTGGATATGTCACTGCTGCTAGCTCAGCAATTCCAGGGTCATTGCCGCATTGCCCCATAAAAGGATTTCATAGCATCTGCCAGCCTCCTCCTTCTTTATACTTAGATTTCAGCATTGCCATTTCTCCCCTCAGGTGTTACAGCGCTCTTTTCCCCCTCCCCATGTGTTATTGGCTTTCCACTAACTCCTCCTTTCCCTAGATTTGTGTTTTCCTTGCTCGTAATCATCTCACCTATCCAGAAGCACCTGCAAACCTTAATTCTTTGGCGGCATCAAACCCTAAGACTCTCCACTAGTCATAATATAGACTTCCCAATTCCCAAGCCAGCACAGTCTTTTATATATATTCTCCATTGTACATGCTTTCCCACCTGGAAAACTCTTATGCCAACACTCCTTCCCCTAGGAAGTCTTTTAAAATATTCCCAAGCACTCAGTCACCCTATTTGGTCCTCTTCATGTCTCATTTTAAAGCTCTGCACTTTTATTTGTTCTATTTGAATGAAATCTCCTGGAGGGTGGTAATCATCTTTTTCTTTTCAGCTTTTAACAAATAGCCTGATACAAAATGGATGTGTGATAATAACATTTTGAATGGTAGGTACATAATTGAATGAATATTTCAAGATTCCCTGGTGCTCTCAATGTTTTGTAATATAACAGAAAAAGAAACATCTTGAAGTACTTGTCTTAAATTTTATCTACACTGTGATTTCCAACCAAATGAAAAAATAAGTAGAGGTAAAAAAAAAATAAGGAAAATACATATAACTGAAATTTAGGGGTAGGGGTGAGGATGATGAATCTTGGGCAATTTTCCTGTTTCCCAAATTTATTTGAAATAGTATTAAAGTTTTTTTTAATGTATACTAATTTATTTTAAAAGAGGTAACCTGTCATCCTTTCTGTTAACAAGAAAAAAATATGTTAAAAAATTGTCTCTGGAAGGATACGAGGAAACATTACTCTGGTTTTTTTCAAGAGGGAAATGAAGGATTGGAAAACATCGCTAAGCAGAGTTTTTTAATTTGTTTTAATTTTGTTTGCTTGCTTTTTATTATCTTATTTTATAGGTTTGAATTTCAAACCACATGAATGTGTTACATGTTCAAAATAATGTTATGTTTCAGATAGAACCTTTGAGAGTTCCCTGGTGGCCTAGTGGTTGGGATTCAAAGCTTTCACTGCCAAGGCCCAGGTTCAATCCCTGGGTAGGGAACTAAGATCCTGCAAGGCACATGGTGCGGCCAAAAAAAAAAAAAACACTTTTGTTTCAAAATATGCAATATTTAGTACTAAATAATTCTGAATTTTAGAGTTAAAAGTACTTAGGGGACAGTTAATAACAATGATCTCATTTTAAATGATTTTTACTGAAGGATCATTTATAACAGGAAAGTTACACATATCAACAAGCTAAATTTTCACAAAGGACAGGCCCATATAATTAGTTCCCAGATTAAGAAGAAAACCACTACTACCATCTAATAAGACCCTTCAGACTCCATTCCCTAGTCCCTAGGCCTCTCAAGGTGACCCTTATCCTGACTTAAATTAGCATACAATTTTTTATTTTGGAGTAATTTTAATTTTCAGAAAAGTTGCAAAGAGAGTTCCCATATACTTCTCACCCAGTTTCCCCCCTCGTTAGCATTTTACACTATTGTGGTACATTTGTCAAAAATAAGAAACTAACACTAATACATTAATATTCACTAAACTCCAGAGTTTATTTAGATTTTACCACTTTTTCATCAATATTTTCTTTCTGTCCCAGGGTCCAATCCAGAGTACCACATTGCACTTAGTTTTCATATTTCTTTAGCCTTTCTTGTTTTTCAGAACCTTAGCAGTACTGAAGAGTCCTAGCTAGGTACCTTGTAGAATGTTCCCCAATCTGGGTTTGTTTGTTTTTCTTATGATTGGAAACAAGTTATGGATTTTTTGAAATAATACCGGGGAAGTGAAGTGCCCTTCTCATTTCATGATATCAGAGAGTAGATAATATTCACATGACATCATTGTGATGTCAACCTTCATCACCTGGTTGAGGTGATATTTGCCAGGTTTCTCCCCTGTAAAGTTATTATCTTCCTTTTCCTCACTCTATTCTTTGAAAGTGAGTCACTAAATCTAGCCCAGCCTCAGCTTATCAATTTTTTCCCCCATGGATCATGCTTTTGGTATTATAGCTAAAACTGTGTGCCAAATCTCAAACTATAGCTAAAACTGTATGCCAAATCTCAAACCATACATATTTTCTCCTATATTTTACTTTAAAAGTGTGATGTTATGTATTACATTTAGGTCTATGATCTATTTTTAGTTAGTTTTTGTGTAAAGTGTGAGGAATGTCTCTAGGTTCTTTTATTGGCATATGCACATCCAACTGTTCCAGCACCATTTGTTGGAAAGATTATCCTCTCTCCATGTCATTCCCTATAATCCTTTGTCAAAAATCAGTTGATAATATTTGTGGGAGATTATTGACTCCAAATTGCCAAAGCAGTCTTGATTTAAAAACACAAAACTGGAGGTATCATGCTCCCTGACTTCAGACTATACTACAAAGCTATAGTAATCAAAACAGCATGGTACTGGCACAAAAACAGACACATAGATCAATGGAACAGAATAGAGCACCCAGAAATAAAGCCACGCACCTATGGTCAATTAATTTATGACAAAGGAGGCAAGAATATACAATGGAGAAAAGACAATCTCTTCAACAAGTGGTGCTGGGAAAACTGGACAGCTACATATAAAAGAATGAGATTAGAACATTTCCTCACACCGTATACAAAAATAAACTCAAAATGAATTAAAGACCTAAATGTAAGACCTAAGACCATAAAACTCCTACAAGAGAATATAGGCAGGATGCTCTTTGACATAAATCATAGCAATATTATTTTGGATCTCTATCCTAAGGCAAAAGAGATAAAAGCAAAATAAACAAATGGGACCTAATTAAACTTAAAAGCTTTTGAACAGCAAAGGAAACCATGGACAAAATGAAAAGACAACCTAAGGAATGGGAGAAAATACTTGCACATGATAAGACTGAAAAAGAGTTAATTTTCTAAGTATATTTACAGCTTATACAACTCAATATTTAAAAAAAAATCAGGAAATGGGCAGAAGACCTGAACAGACATTTTTCCAAGGAAGATATACAGATGGCCAACAGGCACATGAAATTATGCTCAACATTGCTAATCATCAAAGCAATGCAAATCAAAACCAAAATGAGATATCACCTCACACTTGTCAGAATGTCTATCATCAAAAAATCTACAAATAACAAATGCAGGCAAAGATGTGGAGAAAAGGGAAACCATTACACTGGTGGTGGGAGTATAAATTGGTACAGCCACTATGGAAAATTGTATGGCAGTTCCTCAAAAATCTATCAACCATATGATAGAATTCAGCAAGATGGCCAAATACAATATTACAGCACAAATTATCAGTAGCATTCCAACACAGAAAAGCAAAGAAAAATATAATGGAAAAATTCTTTATTATATTTCCACCCAGATAAGTTAATTTTATATCAGATAAGGTAATAGATATTTTAAATAGAAAGGATACGAGTTTACAAAGAATGTCAACTTTACAGGACCCTGGACAATTCACAAAGAGGTAACACAGATATTTATATTAGAAATATAAATTTATTGTGATAACTATTAAATGAAAATGTTGATGGCTCTGAAAAGAGTTTTTGTCTTATGCTGTTTATATCCTCCTAACAGCAGCTTATTTGGGTAGAACTGGTGTACTTGATGATGGCCTTGATATCATCAGATACAGCATGCTTAGTCAATTCCCTGGGCAGGAGCAGGCTCACAGACAATCAGATCTCCCTGGATGGTCCAGAACCTGTAACAAGGAGCCAGGTAGGAAGCACCTCCTACTAAGTGCTTGAAGGTATCTTTGGCAAAATACTTCTCAATACACTTGGATGAAATGCTCATGTTGGGGTATACCTGTTTCAAAAGGTTAATAAGGTAGATGGACATCTACTTGTCTCTAAGCCATCTCTCCTGCAAATCTGAGTTTTGGTAAAAGTTTTCTTAGAGTCGTTTTCAGAGACAGCAATTTTTCTTAGAATCATCTATGGAGATAGCAAAATCCTTAAGGGAAGACCCAGGTATAATATATCCAGCCTTCCACTACTTCAAGGTAAAGAAAATGGCAGTTGGGACAAAGTGGGACCTATTTACAATTGCTGTAGTCAAATGAGGTGTTGGGGCAACCCAATCTTTGACTGGATGAAAAGTAGAAAAAAGAATACATGTAAATGAGCTGCTTGAAGTTCACCCTGATTGGATAGTATTAATACTTGGCATCAACCACTCAGGAAGCAAAGTCAACCAGACAGCCTAGTAGCTGACTGTGGCCTCTACCAAGAGCACTTTGAAATGATTCTCTCTACAGCACCTACATTTTGTAGATTTCAGTTTCAACCACTTGAGAGAGACTGACCCCCTTAATCTAAATCCATGAGGAATAATGTTGGCCTACTTTGGGTCATATATCCACCCACCCACAATCAACTGTTGTTAGACTGGACAACCCCTAGATTTAGCAAGAACTATTTGACCTGGGGGAGGAGAATGATCTTAGAAAACATGGCACCTGGGCTGAGGCCACAGTGTCTCCAGGACTGACTGAAAACCTCAGTAAGTTGGAAATATACTAAACAATTTATAGAGAAGGAGTTGGATTAGCATATTAGGTAACAGATTAAATCAAGGCACCATCAAAGATTGAGAACATTATGAAGATGGTATTTAAACACTGAAGAAAAGCTTTAAACATGGCATGAAATGACATTTAAAGCCTCTAATCGAAAAGTAAAAGATAGAGGATATCATTTCATAACTGGTACATCAGAGCACATGCACACAGTACTATACCACCTTGGAAACAACAAACTGCAAAAGACCTATTTTATTCATAAGGAAAGGTGTCAATGCTGAGAGAAAGATTAAACTGCCTCTTTTCCCTGCCGTGTTAACTTACTAGTTGACTGGGTGATTCACAACCAATGAATTATTAGCAAAAACACACGCTAACTAGAACTTTAATGTTAAAAACTAAGCTGGCTCTTAACAATGTCTTTGGTTTATGATATTCAAGTCTGGTTAAAAACAACTCGCCGCTGGTGTAATTGTTGATGGCTTTGGCCCCTCAGACACAGTGTGCTTGACCACTTCTCCAGGCAGTAGGATTCATAAATGTCTGCACATGTGGTAGAAGTTAGTCTAAAACTTGCTTTTATTAAACCTAACGCTAGACTACCTTAAGCTTCCTTAACAACTGCCATTGTCTGACAACCAGAACGTAAGGTCAGTTCCCAGACTGGACTGTGGAATAGAGTCTGATCTGGAGTGAAGAATGAGGCACACCTGCAAACCTTTGACCTTGGAGTTCAGAGGAGAAGTGGGTGTATATTGTCATTAATCTCTGTAGAGTAATGAAAAGTGATTATGTGATTAAGCAATCATTTTCTTTTCTTTTCTTTTTCTTTTGGAACATCAAAAGCACAAATTGTAATTTATTATCCTAATTGTAATAGAATTTCCTGTGTTTTGGTCTTTTCTTTCCTATGACTGCTATCTTCAATAGCATAAGATTTTGCAGTTTGAGTTAGGCATTCCTGTTACTGTAGTTGCAGAAGTAAGGGGCACTGAAACTAGAAAGTAGAGTAAAAGAAAGCCATATCTAAGGACAAAAGCAAGGAGTATTTGCAGTACGGCAATCTAGCACGCACTTGAATGTGTTGTGTAGATAACAAAAGACATGCCATTCTGATCAGCTGATGAAAGTCAGAATAATAGAGATGGTCTTCCAATATGAGCTTGATGACCGGATTGACCCCATTTGTTCATAGCGATGGTGAGGCAAACAGGAGTTTGACTTGAACTTGGAGAAAAAAGGATTTGCCAGTACCATGATGTGGACTTTAGATTCTGAGCAGACATGACACATCATTTGGGTTCATGGTTTCCAACCTTTCGAGTGTGTGTGAAAAAGCAGCCAAGCTCCAGAGAGTGACCGTTACCATTTAGTCAAGTCATTTCAGGATTCAGATTCATCCGATGTGATTTCTCGACAGCTGCCCCTGTCTAGTATCACTGCTAGACATTATGAGGGTTGGGGCAGAGTGTGCACATGAGAGGTGCTTCCTCTGCCGGAGCCTCCTAGACTAGGAACAGCAGGCTCTCTGTGATTACAGCAGGACTGTACACTGGTGCCCTCTGAAACAGCAGCCAGAATCAGAGCGCACATCTTACCGAGCTGTCAAGTCTAATCATTTTTTATACCTTATTTTTTTAAAATAAATTTATTTGTTTATTTATTTTTGGCTGCGTCGGGTCTTCGTTGCTGCACGTGGGCTTTCTCTAGCTGCAGTGAGCAGGGGCTACTCTTTGTTGCGGTGCATGGTCTTATTGCAGTGGCTTCTCTTGTTGCGGAGCACGGGCTCTAGGTGCATGGGCTTCAGTAGTTGTGGCACTCAGGCTCAGTAGTTGTGGCTCATGGGCTCTAGAGTGCAGGCTCAGTAGTTGTGGTGCATGGGCTTAGTTGCTCCGCAGCATGTGGGATCTTCCCGGACCAGGGCTCGAACCCGTGTCCCCTGCATTGGCAGGTGCATTCTTTTATTTATTTATTTTGTGGTACACAGGCCTCTCACTGTTGTGGCCTCTCCCGTTGCGGAGCACAGGCTCCGGATGCGCAGGCTCAGCGGCCATGGCTCACGGGCCTAGCCGCTCCGTGGCATGTGGGATCCTCCCAGACCGGGGCACGAACCCGTGTCCCCTGCATCGGCAGGCGGACTCTCAACCACTGCGCCACCAGGGAAGCCCGGCAGGTGCATTCTTAACCACTGTGCCACCAGGGAAGTCCCCGTGTGTCTAATTATTAATGACAGTTGTTCACAGTCTTATGAAAACAGCTCTGAGGATAACTTCAGCAGTTACCACAGGAGAAATGTGCACCCCATCCTTTCTAATAATTCTAGTGACTAAAAGAAAGCAATTTAAAAACCAACCCTTTTCAAAAGGAAAACATACAAAAATTTTAAAAGGTAGATATCACAATCTAAGTCAAGATAGTATTTCTATCTGTATTCAAGTGTTTGAAAATTAATTATAGAAATGAAGCAAAGTTGGATTTTTTTCCCACACAGAGACAACTTAGGTCTATTTCTACCAAATCAAAGCAAGTTGAATGCAAGAATGCTCCAAGTTGAGCATTTGAAGATGAAGTTAAAAATTAAATTGCAAAACCAAGTCACATTTTCTGACTTGGATAATAATTCAGAGTTAGATGTATTTGAATTCTAATGTTGTTGATTATTTATCGCAGGGTTCAGAGTCCTTCAAAAAATGACTCAGGGAAAAATCTTTTACACAGGAAGGTGAAATTTTCATCCCTTTCTTCTATATAATGGACTTAGATTATCCATGCTTAAATTCCCAAAGTGCAGATGGAACAGATTGGTTTTTTTCTCTTCTTATCTCATAATGAATATAATAAAACTTACCTGAAAGAATTGTGAGGAGGACATATAATAAATGCTTGAAAAATAGTAGCTTGGAGGACTTCCCTGGTGGTGCAGTAGTTAAGAACCCACCTGCCAATGCAGGGGACACGGGCTTGATCCCTGGTTTAAGAAGAACCCACATGCCACGGAGCAACTAAGCCCGTGGGCCACAACTACTGAACCTGTGTGCCACAACTACTGAAGCCCGCACGGCTAGAGCCCATGCTCTGCAACAAGAGAAGCCACCACAATGAGAGGCCCAAGCACCACAACGAAGAGTAGCCCCTCCTCGCCACAACTAGAGAAAGCCCACACACAGCAATGAAGACCCAACGCAGCCAAAAAAGAAAAGAAAAATAGTAGCTTGGACTCCCCAAGACCCAGGCACCTCCTTCAGAATCCTTGATCTCAGTAATAGACTTTGCCAGGGTCCCACTCCTCCACCAGAATGCTGGGAGGGGATTTACTCTCCCATGATATAGTCCAAATAGGTATAAAGAGTCAAACTCAAAATCAAAAGGAGATCTCCTCAGGGGCCATAAACTAAGAACTAAGAAGGAACTTAAAATCAAAGTGATGAGCCAGAGCTTAAGCCAGGAGAGATCAAAGAAATGCAGAACCAGGTTTAATTCTCCATGGCTGGAGACTGACTCTCATGCTCACATAGGGAAAGGTGTCTGGGTTGCAAGCACAGAGCGTGCAGGGAGCTGGAAATGAACTATCTACATAAAGCTGGAGATCTGAAGACACTGCTTCATCTCTGAGACAAAGACAAGCAGAACCATATGCAAACTTGGAAAGCAGTGAGGATGTTTTCAACTGCATAGGCACATAGTTAAAAAGAAGTCAACATAAACTGAGAGAGGTTGGCTTCCACTGTGCCCATGTGGGTGTTCCAAATACATGTTGCTTATTCTCCAAAGTGAGTTATAGTGTGGCCCATACCGCATGATAGCATGTACACAAATTTAGAAATGATACAAAACATTATTTTATATAGTTTGTGAACATACCTATAGATAGTAAAAATAGAAAAATGTGGAGAAACCTCACTAAATTTATGTGAGACATATTATTGTTCGTGTGTGTGTGTGTGTGTGTGTGTGTGTGTGTGTGTAAAAGAGAAAGGATCAGGGAAAGCAATAGAGTGAAGTTCAACTTTATCTGTTATAGTTCAATATTTCAAAGAAAAAATTAAAATTTCAAAGAGAAAAAAAACAACAAAGAAGGGAAAAAAGTACTAAACTGCATTTAATTATAATATTCTCTTTCTTTTTTTAACCTTTTCAAAAGAGAACTAAAGTCATCGAAGACACAGTAAAGCAAAGTAAAAACCACACGCAAATGTCTGAACTAGAGAACGCATCTGAGGTTTTGAGGAGATACACCTGAGGAGAAAGGTCGAGAATCACAGGTTGGCAGAGAAGCAGGCAGAACTGCAGAGGGGGTTCAGATTCCGAGTACTCAAGTCACACTTTTCTGAAAATTTCCCCAAAGGCCACTTGGCAAGAAGCCTTCTCATTCAACTTCTAGTTCGATGAATCTCATTAATGATTACCGAGTCAAGCCCCAGGTGGCAAAGCACCTTCAGCTGCCTGCTGGCAAAGCTGTGGAGGGAGAGAGCGTGAAGGAAGAGCAGGTTCTAAGTCGAAGTCCTTCCTCAGACACTAAGTAAGTCACTTACCTTGGTGTTGCTACGAAAGCTCTCCAAGTGTCCTTTCTGTGTAACAATTGGCAATTTTTGTATACCCCCCAAGTCGCAGGTTTTCTCATATTGACTTTTTTAAAAAAGTGAATGAAGGTGTTAAAGCCTGATCTCCATAACAAGGCAGAGAGAAGAGAGGTAGAAACAGGAAGCTGAAGTATTGTCCCCGAAGAGCCATAAGCTTTGAGAAAATGCCAACTGTGGAAGACATTTCCAAGAAACAGGCGCCCTAGGGAAATGTTTCAAGGCTGAGTTTCGGGAGTTCAATTTTGGGGCTTGTAAGCAAACATCAACTCTTTCATTTACCAACGGGATGAGCTAGCTGAAAAGGGTCAGTAATAGCTCCATCTGGGGTTGATGTAAACTGCCTGAGTTAGTAGTTAATAACAGTAGCTATCATAATTTCTGTTGCAGCAACAGCTGGTGGGAGAAGAGCTGCAGAGTGGTTGTGAAGGAACACTTCAGATAAGAAAGCCTTGGCAGTCACAGCATCGTCTCTTACATGAAGGTTCATTGCCCCCGCGAAGGTTGTGAGGGGCTTTTCTCCTGGGCAGATTGACAGCAGCAACAGGACTAGTGCCAGTGTCCTGAGGGACTCCATCCTTTTGTAATCAAGTTCGTGGCCTTAGTTTCCCACCCAGATCAATTAGGGTCCAGGGCTTTGACACAAGACAGGGCTGGGGGTGACTCTAGTCTAAGACAGCATCTAGAAGAATGCTGAGTAGGAACCAGTGAGATGGTGTGAAATTTAACCAAACTAAAATGGCCGGGGATAGAAGAAGAAATGTCGAGATGAGGCAATGGAACAGTCACCAGGGCCACCAGAAAACGGTAGGTGGGCTGAAGACAGTTGGAAGGAGGTGATCAGGGAGAGTCCTCAAGGCAGAGATGTAGAAGTTACAACTTTTTGATGACACTTGTGCCCTCACAGATGTATAGGGAGGGTACTATTGGTTGCACACCCCCAGCCTTTAAACCCAGTGGTCTCTGCAGGAAGGTAAACCTCAGTATAATTCCTTGTGAACACTGCTTTGAACCAGAAACATCTCAGGATGCCATATAGTCTCTGACTCAGGCAACCAGCAGCGTTTTCTGGACCAATAATGGAAAATAAGGTAGCTGTTAAAAAATATGTGTGCGTGTGTGTGTGTATACACACACATATACAAAACATATATAATATATAAATATATGTATGTAGTTTCTTTTGTATAGTCCTATCCCTTGGAG